>NW_027513651.1:0-158010 GCF_048772815.1 Callospermophilus lateralis | reverse complement strand
GTCAAGGTTCAAAGAGCTACTACAAACCATGTTGGATTTAGAGTTGCAAATTCATCTATGTATATAGGAGAGAACAGAGTGAAACCTAAAAATAAAAACTGCTACTGAAAACGTACGTTTCAACATAGAAGAACAAAATTTGGTGAGTCAAGTGGGACTTGTGAACCGATCATAAACACCAAGTATCATGAAGATTGAATGAAAAAATATTTGCTGGTATTTCGGAAACTCGTTATTTCTTAGAAGCTTGGCAACTCCTCTCAATGAAAGTGCTTTTCCACAGTCTGTGCCTAGGGCTACTTGATGAGGAAACAAACCATAGAGACAAAACTGAGAACTCCTTTATTTTGTCAAGTTTCAAAGAGCTACTACAAACCATATTGGATTTAGAGTTCCAAACTCATCTATCCATATAGGAGAGAACAGAGTGAAACCTAAATATAAAAACTGCTACTGTAGACGAACGCTTCAACCTAGAAGAACAAAATTTGGTGAGCCTAGTGGGATTTGTGGACTTGTCAATACCACCACGTATCATCAAGATTGGGTAAAAAAATATTTGCTGGTATTTCGGAAACTCGTAATTTCTTGGAAGCTTGGCAACCCCTCTCAATGAAAGTGCGTATCCACCGTCTGTGCCTAGGGCTACTTGAAGAGGAAACAAACCATAGAGACAAAACAGAGAACTACTTTATTTTGTCAAGTTTCAAAGAGACACTACAAACCATGTTGGATTTAGAGTTCCAAATTCATCTATCTATATAGCAGAGAACAGTGAAACCTAAACATAAAAACTGCTACTGTAGACGAACGCTTCAACCAAGAAGAACAAAATTTTCTGATCCAAGTGGGATTTTTGAACTGATCATTACCACCAAGTATCATCAAGATTGGTTGAAAAAATATTTGCTGGTATTTAGGAAACTCGTAATATGTTGGAACCTTGGCAACTCCTCTCAAGGAAAGTGCTTTTCCACAGTCACTGCTTAGGGCTACTTGAAGCGGAAACATATCATAGAGACAAGAGTGAGAACTCCTTTACTTTGTCAAGTTTCAAAGAGCTACTACAAACCATGTTGGATTTAGAGTTCCAAATTCATCTAACTATATATGAGAGTACAGAGTGAAACCTAAACATAAAAACTGCTACTGTAAACGAACGCTTCAACCTAGAAGAACAAAATTTGGTGAGCCAAGTGGGATTTGTGGACTTGTCAATACCACCACGTATCATCAAGATTGGGTAAAAAAAATATTTGCTGGTATTTCGGAAACTCGTAATTTCTTGGAAGCTTGGCAACCCCTCTCAATGAAAGTGCTTTTCCACAGTCTCTGCTTAGGGCTACTTGAAGCGGAACCAAATCATAGAGACAAAACTGAGAACTCCTTTATTTTGTCAAGTTTCAAAGAGCTACTACAAACCATATTGGATTTAGAGTTCCAAATTCATCTATCTATATAGGAGAGAACAGAGTGAAACCGAAATATAAACACTGCTACTGTAGATGAAGGCTTCAACCTGGAAGAACAAAATTTGGTGAGCCAAGAGGAATTTGTGTACCGATCTTCACAACCAAGTATCATCAAGATTGGGTGAATAAATATTTGCTGGTAATTCGGAAACTCGTTATTTCTTAGAAGCTTGGCAACCTTTCTCAATGAAAGTGCTTTTCCACAGTCTCTGCTTAGTGCTACTTGAAGCGGAAACAAATCATAGAGAAAAAACTGAGAACTCCTTTATTTTGTCAAGTTTCAAAGAGCTACTACAAACCATGTTGGATTTAGAGTTCCAAATTCATCTATCTATATAGGAGAGAACAGAGTGAAACCTAAAAATATAAACTGCTACTGAAAATGAAGGCTTCATCATAGAAGAACAAAATTTGGTGAGTCAAGTGGGATTTGTGTACCAATCGTAAACACCAAGTATCATCAAGATTGGGTGAAAAAATATTTGCAGGTATTTCGGAAACTCGTAATTTCTTGGAAGCTTCCCAACCCCTCTCAATGAAAGTGCGTATAGACCGTCTGTGCCTTGGGCTACTTGAAGAGGAAACAAACCATAGACACAAAACAGAGAACTCCTTTATTTTTTCAAGTTTCAAAGAGCCACTACAAACCATGTTGGATTTAGAGTTCCAAATTCATCTATCTTTATAGCAGAGAACAGTGAAACCTAAACATAAATACTGCTACTGTAGACGAACGCTTCAACCAAGAAGAACAAAATTTGGTGATCCAAGTGGGATTTGTGAACTGATCATTACCCCCAAGTATCATCAAGATTGGGTGAAAAAATATTTGCTGGTATTTTGGAAACTCGTAATTTGTTGGAACCTTGGCAACCCCTCTCAAGGAAAGTGCTTTTCCACAGTCACTGCTTAGGGCTATTTGAAGCGGAAACAAATCATAGAGACAAAAGTGAGAACTCCTTTACTTTGTCAAGTTTCAAAGAGCTACTACAAACCATGTTGGATTTAGAGTTCCAAATTCATCTATGTATATAGGAGAGAACAGAGTGAAACCTAAATATAAAAATTGCTACTGTAGACGAAAGCTTCAACCTAGAAGAACAAAATTTGGTGAGCCAAGTGGGATTTGTGTACTAATCATCACCACCAAGTATCATCAAGATTGGGTGAAAAAATATTTCCTGGTATTTCGGAAACTCGTTATTTCTTAGAAGCTTGGCAACCCCTCTCAATGAAAGTGCTTTTCCACAGTCTTGCCTAGGGCTACTTGATGAGGAAACAAACCATAGGGACAAAACTGAGAACTCCTTTATTTTTTCAAGTTTCAAAGAGCTACTACAAACCATATTGGATTTAGAGTTCCAAATTAATCTATCCATATAGGAGAGAACAGAGTGAAACCTAAATATAAAAACTGCTACTGTAGACGAACGCTTCAACCTAGAAGAACAAAATTTGGGGAGCCAAGTGGGATTTGTGTACTGATCATTACCCCCACGTTTCATCAAGATTGTGTGAAAAAATATTTGCTGGTATTTCGGAAACTCGTTATTTCTTAGAAGCTTGGCAACCCCACTCAATCAAAGTGCTTCTCCACAGTCTGTTCCTAGGGGTACTTGAAGAGGAAACAAACCATAGAGACAAAATGAGAACTCCTTTATTTTGTCAAGTTTCAAAGAGCTACTACAAACCATGTTCGATTTAGAGTTCCAAATTCATCTATCTATATTGGAGAGAAGAGAGTGAATCCTAAACATAAAAACTGCTACTGTAAACGAACGCTTCTACCTAGAAGAACAAAATTTGGTGAGCCTAGTGGGATTTGTGAACTTGTCAATACCACCACGTATCATCAAGATTGGGTAAAAAAATATTTGCTGGTATTTCGGAAACTCGTAATTTCTTGGAAGCTTGGCAACCCCTCTCAATGAAAGTGCGTATCCACCGTCTATGCCTAGGGATACTTGAAGAGGAAACAAACCATAGAGACAAAACAGAGAACTCCTTTATTTTGTCAAGTTTCAAAGAGCCACTACAAACCATGTTGGATTTAGAGTTCCAAATTCATCTATCTATATAGCAGAGAACAGTGAAACCTAAACATAAAAACTGCTACTGTAGACGAACGCTTCAACCAAGAAGAACAAAATTTGGTGATCCAAGTGGGATTTTTGAACTGATCATTACCACCAAGTATCATCAAGATTGGGTGCAAAATATTTGCTGGTATTTCGGAAACTCGTAATTTGTTGGAACCTTGGCAACACCTCTCAAGGAAAGTGCTTTTTCACAGTCACTGCTTAGGGCTACTTGAAGCAGAAACAAATCATAGAGACAAAAGTGAGAACTCCTTTACTTTGTCAAGTTTCAAAGAGCTACTACAAACCATGTTGGATTTAGAGTTCCAAATTCATCTATCTATATAGGAGAGAACAGAGTGAAACCTAAAAATATAAACTGCTACTGAAAACGAACGATTCAACATAGAAGAACAAAATTTGGTGAGTCAGGTGGGATTTCTGTCCCGATCGTAAACACCAAGTATCATCAAGATTGGGTGAAAAAATATTTGCTGGTATTTCGGAAACTCGTAATTTCTTGGAAGCTTGGCAACCCCTCTCAATGAAAGTGCATATCCACTGTCTTTGCCTAGGACCTCTTGAAGAGGAAACAAACAATAGAGACAAAATAGAGAACTCCTTTATTTTGTCAAGTTTCAAAGAGCCACTACAAACCATGCTGGATTTAGAGTTTTTAATACATCTATCTTTATAGCAGAGAACATTGAAACCTAAATATAAAAACTGCTACTGTAGACGAACGCTTCAAACAAGAAGAACAAAATTTGGTGATCCAAGTGGGATTTGTGAACTGATCATTACTACCAAGTATCATCAAGATTGGGTGAAAAAATATTTGCTGGTATTTCGGAAACTCGTAATTTGTTGGAACCTTAGCAACCCCTCTCAATTAAAGTGCTTTTCCACAGTCACTGCTTAGGGCTACTTGAAGCGGAAACAAATCATAGGGACAAAAGTGAGAACTCCTTTACTTTTTCAAGTTTCAAAAAGCTACTACATACCATGTTGGATTTAGAGTTCCAAATTCATCTATCCATATAGGAGAGAACAGAGTGAAACCTAAATATAAAAATTGCTACTGTAGACGAAAGCTTCAACCTAGAAGAACAAAATTTTGTGAGCCAAGTGGGATTTGTGTACTAATCATCACCACCAAGTATCATCAAGATTGGGTGAAAAAATATTTGCTGGTATTTCGGAAACTCGTTATTTCTTAGAAGCTTGGCAACCCCTCTCAATGAAAGTGCGTATCCACCGTCTGTGCCTAATGCTACTTGAAGAGGAAACACACCATGAAGACAAAACAGAGAACTCCTTTATTTTGTCAAGTTTCAAAGAGCCACTACAAACCATGTTGGATTTAGAGTTCCAAATTCATCTATCCATATAGCAGAGAACAGAGTGAAACCTAAATATAAAAACTACTACTGTAAACGAACGCTTCAACCCAGAAGAACAAAACTTGGTGAGCCAAGTGGGATTTGTGTACTGATCAATACCACCAAGTGTCATCAAGATTGCTTGAAAAAATATTTGCTGGTATTTTGGAAACTCGTTTTTTCTTAGAAGCTTGGCAACCCCACTCAATGAAATTGCTTTTCCACAGTCGGTTCCTAGGGGTACTTGAAGAGGAAACAAACCATAGAGACAAAAAAGAGAACTCCTTTATTTTGTCAAGTTTCAAAGAGCTACTACAAACCATGTTGGATTTAGAGTTCCAAATTCATATATCTATATAGGAGAGAACAGAGTGAAACCTAAACATAAAAACTGCTACTGTAAACGAACGCTTCAACCTAGAAGAACAAAAGTTGGTCAGCCTAGTTGGATTTGTGGAATTGTCAATACCACCACGTATCATCAAGATTGGGTAAAAAAATATTTGCTGGTATTTCGGAAACTCGTAATTTCTTGGAAGCTTGGCAACCCCTCTCAATGAAAGTGCTTTCCACAGTCTCTGCTTAGGGCTACTTGAAGCGGAAACAAATCATAGAGACAAAACTGAGAACTCCGTTATTTTGTCAAGTTTCAAAGAGCTACTACAAACCATATTGGATTTAGAGTTCCAAATTCATCTATCTATATAGGAGACAACAGAGTGAAACCTAAATATAAAAACTGCTAATGTAGAAGAAGGCTTCAACCTAGAAGAACAAAATTTGCTGAGCCAAGTGGGATTTGTGTACCGATCTTCACCACCAAGTATCATCAAGATTGGGTGAAAAAATATTTGCTGGTATTTCGTAAACTCGTAATTTCTTGGAAGCTTGGCAACCCCTCTCAATGAAAGTGCGTATCCACCGTCTGTGCCTAGGGCTACTTGAAGAGGAAACAAACCATGAAGACACAACAGAGAACTCCTTTATTTTGTCAAGTTTCAAAGAGCCACTACAAACCATGTTGGATTTAGAGTTCCAAATTCATCTATCTATATAGCAGAGAACAGAGTGAAACCTAAACATGAAAACTGCTACTGTAAACGAACGCTTCAAACTAGAAGAAGGAAATTTGGTGAGCCAAGTGGGATTTGTGGACTTGTCATTACCACCACGTATCATCAAGATTGGGTGAAAAAATATTTGCTGGTATTTCGGAAACTCGTAATTTCTTGGAAGCTTGGCAACCCCTCTCAATGAAAGTGCTTTTTCACAGTCTCTGCTTAGGGCTACTTGAAGCGGAAACATATCATAGAGACAAAATGAGAACTCCTTTATTTTGTCAAGGTTCAAAGTGCTACTACAAACCATGTTGGATTTAGAGTTCCAAATTCATCTATCTATATAGGAGAGAACAGAGTGAAGCCTAAAAATAAAAACTGCTACTGAAAATGAACGCATCAACATAGAAGAACAAAATTTGGTGAGTCAAGTGGGATTTGTGAACCGATCGTAAACAGCAAGTATCATCAAGATTGGGTGAATAAATATTTGCTGGTATTTTGGAAACTCGTAATTTGTTGGAACCTTGGCAACAACTCTCAAGTAAAGTGCTTTTCCACAGTCACTGCTTAGGGCTACTTGAAGCGGAAACAAATCATAGAGAAAAAACTGAGAACTCCTTTATTTTTTCAAGTTTCAAAGAGCTACTACAAACCATGTTCGATTTAGAGTTCCAAATTCATCTATCTATGTAGGAGAGAACATAGTGAAACCTAAATATAAAAATTGCTACTGTAGACGAATGCTTCAACCTAGAAGAACAAAATTTGGTGAGCCAAGTGGGATTTGGATACCGATCATTACCACCACGTATCATCAACATTGGGTGACAAAATATTTGCTGGTATTTCGGAAACTCGTAATTTCTTGGAAGCTTCTCAACCCCTTTCAATGAAAGTGCTTTTCCACAGTCTCTGCTTAGGGCTACATGTAGCGGAAACAAATCATAGAGACAAAACTGAGAACTCTTTTACTTTGTCTAGTTTCAAAGAGCTACTACAAACCATATTGGATTTAGAGTTCCAAATTCATCTATCCATATATGAGAGAACATAGTGAAACCTAAATATAAAAACTGCTACTGTCGACGAACGCTTCAACATAGAAGAACAAAATTTGGTGAGCCAAGTGAGATTTGTGGACTGATCATTACCACCAAGTGTCATCAAGATTGCTTGAAAAAATATTTGCTGGTATTTCGGAAACTCGTGATTTCTTAGAAGCTTGGCAAGCCTACTCAATGAAAGTGCTTTTCCACAGTCTGTTCTTAGCGGTACTTGAAGAGGAAACAAACCATAGAGACAAAACTGAGAACTCCTTTAT
Source organism: Callospermophilus lateralis (assembly GCF_048772815.1). Taxonomy (NCBI): domain Eukaryota; kingdom Metazoa; phylum Chordata; class Mammalia; order Rodentia; family Sciuridae; genus Callospermophilus; species Callospermophilus lateralis. The sequence goes on along the minus strand of NW_027513651.1, from coordinate 150,696 downwards.
TTTGTCAAGTTTCAAAGAGCTATTACAAACAATGTTGGATTTAGAGTTCCAAATTCATCTATCCATATAGGAGAGAACAAAGTGAAACCTAAACATAAAAACAGCTACTGTAAACGAACGCTTCAACCTAGAAGAACAAAATTTGGTGAGCCAAGTGGGATTTGTCGACCTGTCATTACCACCACGTATCATCAAGATTGGGTGAAAAAATATTTGCTGGTATTTCGGAAACTCGTAATTTCTTGGAAGCTTGGCAACCCTCTCAATGAAAGTGCTTTTCCACAGTCTCTGCTTAGGGCTCCTTGAAGCGGAAACAAATCCTAGAGACAAAACTGAGAACTCCTTTATTTTGTCAAGTTTCAAAGAGCTACTAAAAACCATGTTGGATTTAGAGTTCCAAATTCATCTTTCTATATAGGAGAGAACAGAGTGAAACCTAAATATAAAAACTGCTACTGTAGAAGAAGGCTTCAACCTAGAAGAACAAAATTTGGTGAGCCAAGTGGGATTTGTGTACCGATCTTCACCACCAAGTATCATCAAGATTGGGTGAAAAAATATTTGCTGGTATTTCGTAAACTCGTAATCTTGGAAGCTTGGCAACCCCTCTCAATGAAAGTGCGTATCCACCGTCTGTGCCTAGGGCTACTTGAAGAGGAAACAAACCATGAAGACAAAACAGAGAACTCCTTTATTTTGTCAAGTTTCAAAGAGCCACTAAAAACCATGTTGGATTTAGAGTTCCAAACTCATCTATCTATATAGCAGAGAAGAGAGTGAAACCTAAACATGAAAACTGCTACTGTAAACGAACGCTTCAAACTAGAAGAACAAAATTTGGTGAGCCAAGTGGGATTTGTGGACTTGTCATTACCACCACGTATCATGAAGATTGGGTGAAAAAATATTTGCTGGTATTTCGGAAACTCGTAATTTCTTGGAAGCTTGGCAACCCCTCTCAATGAAAGTGCTTTTTCACAGTCTCTGCTTAGGGCTACTTGAAGCGGAAACATATCATAGAGACAAAATGAGAACTCCTTTATTTTGTTAAGGTTCAAAGTGCTACTACAAAACATGTTGGATTTAGAGTTCCAAATTCATCTATCTATATAGGAGAGAACAGAGTGAAGCCTAAAAATAAAAACTGCTACTAAAAACGAACGCTTCAACATAGAAGAACAAAATTTGGTGAGTCAAGTGGGATTTGTGAACCGATCGTAAACAGCAAGTATCATCAAGATTGGGTGAATAAATATTTGCTGGTATTTTGGAAACTCGTAATTTGTTGGAACCTTGGCAACAACTCTCAAGGAAAGTGCTTTTCCACAGTCACTGCTTAGGGCTACTTGAAGCGGAAACAAATCATAGAGACAAAACTGAGAACTCCTTTATTTTGTCAAGTTTCAAATAGCTACTACAAACCATATTGGATTTAGAGTTCCAAATTCATCTATCTACATAGCAGCGAACAGAGTGAAACCTAAACATAAAAACTGCTACTGTAGAAGAAGGCTTCAACCAAGAAGAACAAAATTTGGTGATCCAAGTGGGATTTGTAAACTGATCATTACCACCAAGTGTCATCAAGATTGCGTGAAAAAATATTTGCTGGTATTTCGGAAACCCGTTATTTCTTAGAAGCTTGGCAACCCCACTCAATGAAAGTGCTTTTCCACAGTCTGTTCCTAGGGGTACTTGAAGAGGAAACAAACCCTAGATACAAAACTGAGAACTCCTTTATTTTGTCAAGTTTCAAAGAGCTACTGGATTTAGAGTTCCGAATTCATCTATCTATATAGGAGAGAACAGAGTGAAACCCAAACATAAAAACTGCTACTGTACCGAACACTTCAACCTAGAAGAACAAAATTTGGTGAGCCAAGTGGGATTTGTAGACTTGTCAATACCACCACGTATCATCAAGATTGGGTGAAAAAATATTTGCTGGTATTTCGGAAACTCGTAATTTTTTGGAAGCTTGGCAACCCCTCTCAATGAAAGTGCTTTTCCAAAGTCTCTGCTTAGGGCTACTTGAGGCGGAAACAAATCATAGAGACAAAATGAGAACTCCTTTATTTTTTCAAGGTTCAAAGAGCTACTACAAACCATGTTGGATTTAGAGTTCCAAATTCATCTATCTATATAGGAGAGAACAGAGTGAAACCTAAAAATAAAAACTGCTACTGAAAACGAACGCTTCAACATAGAAGAACAAAATTTGGTGAGCCAAGTGGGATTTGTGGACTGATCATTGCCACGAAGTGTCATCAAGATTGCGTGAAAAAATATTTGCTGGTATTTCGGAAACTCGTTATTTCTTAGAAGCTTGCAACCCCACTCAAAGAAAGTGCTTTTCCACAGTCTGTTTCTAGGGGTACTTGAAGAGGAAACAAACCATAGAGACAAAACTGAGAACTCTTTTATTTGGTCAAGTTTCAAAGAGCTACTACAAACCATGTTGGATTTAGAGTTCCAAATTCATCTATCTATATAGGAGAGAACAGAGTGTAACCTAAATATAAAAACTGCTACTGTAAACGAACGCTTCAACCTAGAAGAACAAAATTTAGTGAGCCAAATGGGATTTGTGGACTTGTCAATACCACCACGTATCATCAAGATTGGGTAAAAAAATATTTGATGGTATTTCGGAAACTCGTAATTTCTTGGAAGCTTGTCAACCCCCCTCAATGAAAGTGCTTTTCCACAGTCTCTGCTTAGGGCTACTTGAAGCGGAAACAAATCCTAGAGACAAATCTGAGAACTCCTTTATTTTCTCAAGTTTCAAAGAGCTACTACAAACCATATTGGATTTAGAGTTCCAAATTCATCTATCTATATAGGAGAGAACAGAGTGAAACCTAAATATAAAAACTGCTACTGTAGACGAACGCTTCACCTAAAAGAACAAAATTTGGTCAGCCAAGTGCGATTTGTGTACCGATCTTCACCACCAAGTATCATCAAGATTGGTTGAATAAATATTTGCTTTTAATTCGGAAACTCGTTATTTCTTAGAAGCTTGGCAAACCCTCTCAATGAAAGTGCGTATCCACCGTCTGTGCCTAGGGCTACTTGAAGAGGAAACAAACGATAAAGACAAAACAGAGAACTCCTTTATTTTGTCAAGTTTCAAAAAGCCACTACAAACCATGTTGGATTTAGAGTTCCAAATTCATCTATCTATATAGCAGAGAACAGAGTGAAGCCTAAAAATAAAAACTGCTACTGAAAACGAACGCTTCAACATAGAAGAATAAAATTTGGTGAGTCAAGTGGAATTTGTGAACCTGATCGTAAACACCAAGTATCATCAAGATTGGGTGAATAAATATTTGCTGGTATTTTGGAAACTCGTAATTTGTTGGAACCTTGGCAACAACTCTCAAGGAAAGTGCCTTTCCACAGTCACTGCTTAGGGCTACTTGAAGCGGAAACAAAATCATAGAGAAAAAACTGAGAACTCCTTTATTTTGTCAAGTTTCAAAGAGCTACTACAAACCATGTTGGATTTAGAGTTCCAAATCATCTATCTATATAGGAGAGAACAGAGTGAAACCTAAATATAAAAATTGCTACTGTAGACGAATGCTTCAACCTAGAAGAACAAAATTTGGTGAGCCAAGTGGGATTTGTATACCGATCATTACCACCATGTATCATCAACATTGGGTGACAAAATATTTGCTGGTATTTCGGAAACTCGTTATTTCTTGGAAGCTTGGCAATGCCTTTCAATGAAAGTGATTTTCCACAGTCTCTGCTTAGGGCTACATGAAGCGGAAAGAAATCATAGAGACAAAACTGAGAACTCCTTTACTTTGTCTAGTTTCAAAGAGCTACTACAAACCATATTGGATTTAGAGTTCCAAATTCATCTATCCATATATGAGAGAACAGAGTGAAACCTAAATATAAAAACTGCTACTGTAGACGAACGCTTCAACCTAGAAGAACAAAATTTGGTGAGCCAAGTGGGAATTGTGGACTGATCATTACCACCAAGTGTCATCAAGATTGCATGAAAAAAATATTTGCTGGTATTTCGAAAACTAGGGATTTCTTAGAAGCTTGGCAACCCCTCTCAAAGAAAGTGCTTTTCCACAGTCACTGCTAAGGACTACTTGAAGCGGAACAAATCATAGAGACAAAACTGAGAACTCCTTTATTTTGTCAAGTTTCAAAGAGCTACTACAAACCATGTTGGATTTAGAGTTCCAAATTCATCTATCCATATAGGAGAGAACAGAGTGAAACCTAAATATAAAAATTGCTACTGTAGACAAACGCTTCAACCTAGAAGAACAAAATTTGGTGAGCCAAGTGGGATTTGTGTACTAATCATCACCACCAAGTATCATCAAGGTTGGGTGAAAAAATATTTGCTGGTATTTCGGAAACTCGTTATTTCTTGGAAGCTTGGCAACCCATCTCAATGAAAGTGCGTATCCACCGTCTGTGCCTAGGGCTACTTGAAGAGCAAACAAACCATAGAGACAAAACAGAGAACTCCTTTATTTTTGTCAAGTTTCAAAGAGCCACTACAAACCATGTTGGATTTAGAGTTTCAAATTCATCCATCTACATAGCAGAGAACAGAGTGAAACCTAAACATAAAAACTGCTACTGTAGACGAACGCTTCAACATAGAAGAACAAAATTTGGTGAGCCAAGTGGAATTTGTGTACTAATCATCACCACCAAGTATCATCAAGATTGGGTGAAAAAATATTTGCTGGTATTTCGGGAAACCTCGTAATTTCTTGGAAGCTTGGCAACCCCTTTCAATGAAATTGCTTTTCAAAAGTCTGTGCCTAGGGCTACTTGAAGAGGAAACAAACCATAGAGACAAAACTGAGAACTCCTTTATTTTGTCAAGTTTCAAAGAGCTACTACAAAACCATATTGGATTTAGAGTTCCAAATTCATCTATCTATATAGCAGTGAACAGAGTGAAACCTAAACATAAAAACTTGCTACTGTAGACGAACGCTTCAACCAAGAAGAACAAAATTTGGTGATCCAAGTGGGATTTCTGAACTGATCATTACCACCAAGTGTCATCAAGATTGCGTGAAAAAATATTTGCTGGTATTTCGGAAACCCGTTATTTCTTAGAAGCTTGGCAACCCCACTCAATGAAAGTGCTTTTCCACAGTCTGTTCCTAGGGGTACTTGAAGAGGAAACAAACCATAGAGACAAAACTGAGAACTCCTTTATTTTGTCAAGTTTCAAAGAGCTAATACAAACCATGTTGGATTTAGAGTTCCAAATTCATCTATCTATATAGGAGAGAACAGAGTGAAACCCAAACATAAAAACTGCTACTGTAAACGAACGCTTCAACCTAGAAGAACAAAATTTAGTGAGCCAAATGGGATTTGTGGACTTGTCAATACCACCACTTATCATCAAGATTGGGTAAAAAATATTTGCTGGTATTTCGGAAACTCGTAATTTCTTGGGAAGATTGTCAACCCCCCTCAATGAAAGTGCTTTTCCACAGTCTCTGCTTAGGGCTACTTGAAGCGGAAACAAATCCTAGAGACAAAAACTGAGAACTCCTTTATTTTCTCAAGTTTCAAAGAGCTACTACAAACCATATTGGATTTAGAGTTCCAAATTTATCTATCTATATAGGAGAGAACAGAGTGAAACCTAAATATAAAAACTGCTACTGTAGACGAACGCTTCAACCTAGAAGAACAAAATTTGGTGAGCCAAGTGCGATTTGTGTACCGATCTTCACCACCAAGTATCATCAAGATTGGTTGAATAAATATTTGCTTTTAATTCGGAAACTCGTTATTTCTTAGAAGCTTGGCAAACCCTCTCAATGAAAGTGCGTATCCCCCGTCTGTGCCTAGGGCTACTTGAAGAGGAAACAAACGGTAAAGACAAAACAGAGAACTCCTTTATTTTATCAAGTTTCAAAAAGCCACTACAAACCATGTTGGATTTAGAGTTCCAAATTCATCTATCTATATAGCCGAGAACAGAGTGAAGCCTAAAAATAAAAACTGCTACTGAAAACGAACGCTTCAACATAGAAGAATAAAATTTGGTGAGTCAAGTGGAATTTGTGAACTGATCGTAAACACCAAGTATCATCAAGATTGGGTGAATAAATATTTGCTGGTATTTTGGAAACTCGTAATTTGTTGGAACCTTGGCAACAACTCTCAAGGAAAGTGCTTTTCCACAGTCACTGCTTAGGGCTACTTGAAGCGGAAAAAAATCATAGAGAAAAAACTGAGAACTCCTTTATTTTGTCAAGTTTCATAGAGCTACTACAAACCATGTTGGATTTAGAGTTCCAAATTCATCTATCTATATAGGAGAGAACAGAGTGAAACCTAAATATAAAAATTGCTACTGTAGACGAATGCTTCAACCTAGAAGAACAAAATTTGGTGAGCCAAGTAGGATTTGGATACCGATCATTACCACCATGTATCATCAACATTGGGTGACAAAATATTTGCTGGTATTTCGGAAACTCGTTATTTCTTGGAAGCTTGGCAATGCCTTTCAATGAAAGTGATTTTCCACAGTCTCTGCTTAGGGCTACATGAAGCGGAAAGAAATCATAGAGACAAAACTGAGAACTCCTTTACTTTGTCTAGTTTCAAAGAGCTACTACAAACCATATTGGATTTAGAGTTCCAAATTCATCTATCCAAATATGAGAGAACAGAGTGAAACCTAAACATAAAAACAGCTACTGTAAACGAACGCTTCAACCTAGAAGAACAAAATTTGGTGAGCCAAGTGGGATTTGTGGACTTGTCATTTCCACCACGTATCATCAAGATTGGGTGAAAAAATATTTGCTGGTATTTCGGAAACTCGTAATTTCTTGGAAGCTTGGCAACCATCTCAATGAAAGTGCTTTTCCACAGTCTCTGCTTAGGGCTACTTGAAGCGGAAACAAACCTTAGAGACAAAACTGAGAACTCCTTTATTTTGTCAAGTTTCAAAGAGCTACTACAAACCATATTGGATTTAGAGTTCCAAATTCATCTATCTATATAGGAGAGAACAGAGTGAAACCTAAATATAAAAAGTGCTACTGTAGACGAACGCTTCAACCTAGAAGAACAAAATTTGGTGAGCCAAGTGGGATTTGTGTACCGATCTTCACCACCAAGAATCATCAAGATTGGGTGAAAAAATATTTGCTGGTAATTCGGAAACTCGTTATTTCTTAGAAGCTTGGCAACCCCTCTCAATGAAAGTGCTTTTCCACAGTCTCTGCTTAGGGCTACTTGAAGCGGAAACAAATCATAGAGACAAAACTGAGAACTCCTTTATTTTGTCAAGTTTCAAAGAGCTACTACAAACCATGTTGGATTTAGAGTTCCAAATTCATCTTTCTATATAGGAGAGAATACAGTGAAACCTAAAATAAAAACTGCACTGAAAACGAACGCTTCAACACAGACGAACAAAATTTGGTGAGTCAAGTGGTATTTTTGTACCGATCGTAAACACCATGTAACATCAAGATTGGGTGAAAAAATATTTGCTGGTATTTCGGAAACTCGTTATTTCTTAGAAGCTTGGCAACCCCTCTCAATGAAAATGCGTATCCACCGTCTGTGCCTAGGGCTACTTGAAGAGGAAACAAACCATAGAGACAAAACAGAGAACTCCTTTATTTTGTCAAGTTTAAAAGAGCCACTACAAACCATGTTGGATTTAGAGTTCCAAATTCATCTATCTGTATAGCAGAGAACAGAGTGAAACCTAAACATAAAAACTGCTACTGTAGACGAACGCTTCAACCAAGAAGAACAAAATTTGGTGATCCAAGTGGGATTTGTGAACTGATCATTACCACCAAGAATCATCAAGATTGGGTGAAAAAATATTTGCTGGTATTTCGGAAACTCGTAATTTGTTGGAACCTTGGCAACCCCTCTCAAGGAAAGTGCTTTTCCACAGTCACTGCTTAGGGCTACTTGAAGTGGAAACAAATCATAGAGACAAAACTGAGAACTCCTTTATTTTGTCAAGTTTAAAGAGCTACTACAAACCATGTTGGATTTAGAGTTCCAAATTCATCTATCCATATAAGAGAGAACAGAGTGAAACCTAAATATAAAAATTGCTACTCTAGACGAACGCTTCAACCTAGAAGAACAAAATTTGTTGAGCCAAGTGGGATTTGTATACTAATCATCACCACCAAGTATCATCAAGATTGGGTGAAAAAATATGCTGGTATTTCGGAAAATCCTTATTTCTAAGAAGCTTGGCAACCCCTCTCAATGAAAGTGCTTTTCCACAGTCTGTGCCTAGGGCTACTTGAAGAGGAAACAAACCATAGAGACAAAACTGAGAACTCCTTTATTTTATCAAGTTTCAAAGAGCTACTACAAACCATATTGAATTTAGAGTTCCAAATTCATCTATCCGTATAGGAGAGAACAGAGTGAAACCTAAATAAAAAAACTGCTACTGTAGACGAACGCTTCAACCTAGAAGAACAAAATTTGGTGAGCCAAGTGGGATTTGTGTACTGATCATTACCACCAAGAGTCATCAACATTGCGTGAAAAAATATTTGCTGGAATTTCGGAAACTCGTTATTTCTTAGAAGCTTGGCAACCCCACTCAATGAAAGTGCTTTTCCACAGTCTGTTCCTAGGGGTACTTTAAAAGGAAACAAACCATAGAGACAAAACTGAGAACTCCTTTATTTTGTCAAGTTTCAAAGAGCTACTACAAACCATGTTGGATTTAGAGTTCCAAATTCATCTATCTATATAGGAGAGAACAGAGGGAAACCTAAATATAAAAACTGCTACTGTAAACGAACGCTTCAAACAGGAAGAACAAAATTTGGTGAGTCAAGTGGGATTTCTGTACCCATCGGAAACACCATGTATCATCAAGTTTGGGTGAAAAAATATTTGCTGGTATTTCGGAAACTCGTAATTTCTTGGAAGCTGGGTAACCCCTCTCAATGAAAGTGTGTATCCACCGTCTGTGCCTAGGGCTACTTGAAGAGGAAACAAGCCATAGAGACAAAACAGAGAACTCCTTTATTTTGTCAAGTTTCAAAGAGCCACTGCAAACCATGTTGGATTTAGAGTTCCAAATTCATCTATCTATAAAGCAGAGAACAGAGTGAAACCTAAACATAAAAACTGCTACTGTAGATGAACGCTTCAACCAAGAAGAACAAAATTTGGTGATCCAAGTGGGATTTGTGAACTGATCATTACCACCAAGTATCATCAAGATTGGGTGAAAAAATATTTGCTGGTATTTCGGAAACTCGGGATTTCTTAGAAGCTTGGCAACCCCTCTCAAGGAAAGTGCTTTTCCACAGTCACTGCTAAGGACTACTTGAAGCGGAAACAAATCATAGAGAAAAAACTGAGAACTCCTTTAATTTGTCAAGTTTCAAAGAGCTACTACAAACCATGTTGGATTTAGAGTTCCAAATTGATCTATCCATATAGGAGAGAACAGAGTGAAACCTAAATATAAAAATTGCTACTGTAGACGAACGCTTCAACCTAGAAGAACAAAATTTGGTGAGCCAAGTGGGATTTGTGTACTAATCATCACCACCAAGTATCATCAAGATTGGGTGAAAAAATATTTGCTGGTATTTCGGAAACTCGTTATTTCTTGGAAGCTTGGCAACCCATCTCAATGAAAGTGCGTATCCACCGTCTGTGCCTAGGGCTACTTGAAGAGGAAACAAACCATAGAGACAAAACAGAGAACTCCTTTATTTTTGTCAAGTTTCAAAGAGCCACTACAAACCATGTTGGATTTAGAGTTCCAAATTCATCTATCTATATAGCAGAGAACAGAGTGCAACCTAAACATAAAAACTGCTACTGTAGACGAACGCTTCAACCAAGAAGAACAAAATTTGGTGATCCAAGTGGGATTTCTGAACTGATCATTACCACCAAGTGTCATCAAGATTGCGTGAAAGAATATTTGCTGGTATTTCGGAAACTCGTTATTTCTTAGAAGCTTGGCAACCCCACTCAATGAAATTGCTTTTCCAGAGTCTGTTCCTAGGGGTACTTGAAGAGGAAACAAACCATAGAGACAAAACTGAGAACTCCTTTATTTTGTCAAGTTTCAAAGAGCTACTACAATCCATGTTGGATTTAGAGTTCCAAATTCATCTATCTATATAGGAGAGAAGAGAGTGAAACCTAAACATAAAAACTGCTACTGTAAACGAACGCTTCAAACTAGAAGAACAAAATTTGCTGAGCAAAGTGGGATTTGTGGACTTGTCAATACCACCACGTATCATCAAGATTGGGTTACAAAATATTGGCTGGTATTTCGGAAACTCGTAATTTCTTGGAAGCTTGGCAACCCCTTTCAATGAAAGTGCTTTTCCACAGTCTCTGCTTAGGGCTACATGAAGCGGAAACAAATCATAGAGACAAAATTGAGAACTCTTTTACTTTGTCTAGTTTCAAAGAGCTACTACAAACCATTTAGGATTTAGAGTTCCAAATTCATCTATCCATATATGAGAGAACATAGTGAAACATAAATATAAAAACTGCTACTGTAGACGAACGCTTCAACATAGAAGAACAAAATTTGGTGAGCCAAGTGGGATTTGTGGACTGATCATTACCACCAAGTGTCATCAAGATTGCTTGAAAAAATATTTGCTGGTATTTCGGAATCTCGTTATTTCTTAGAGGCTTGGCAACCCCTCTCAATGAAAGTGCTTTTCCACAGTCTCTGCTTAGAGCTACTTGAAGCGGAAACAAATCATAGAGACAAAAGTGAGAACTCCTTTATTTTGTCAATGTTCAAATAGCTACTACAAACCATGTTGGATTTAGAGTTCCAAATTCATCTATCTATATAGGAGAGAACAGAGTGAAGCCTAAAAATAAAAACTGCTACTGAAAACGAACGCTTCAACATAGAAGAACAAAATTTGGTGAGTGAAGTGGGATTAGTGTACCGATCGTAAACACCAAGTATCATCAAGATTGGGTGAAAAAATATTTGCTGGTATATCGGATACTCGTAATTTCTTGGAAGCTTGGCAACCCCTCTCAATGAAAGTGCGTATCCGCCATCTGTGCCTAGGGCTACTTGAAGAGGAAACAAACCATAGAGACAAAACGGAGAACTCCTTTATTTTGTCAAGTTTCAAAGAGCCACTACAAACCATGTTGGATTTAGAGTTCCAAATTCATCTATCTATATAGCAGAGAATAGAGTGAAACCTAAACATAAAAACTGCTACTGTAGACGAACGCTTCAACCAAGAAGAACAAAATTCGGTGATCCAAGTGGGATTTGTGAAATGATCATTACCACCAAGCATCATCAAGGTTGGATGAAAAAATATTTGCTGGTATTTGGGAAACTCGTAATTTGTTGGATCCTTGGCAACCCCTCTCAAGGAATGTGCTTTTCAACAGTCACTGCTTAGGGCTACTTGAAGCGGAAACAAATCATAGAGACAAAACTGAGAACTCCTTTATTTTGTCAAGTTTCAAGGAGCTACTACAAACCATGTTAAATTTAGAGTTCCAAATTCATCTATCTTTATAGGAGAGAACAGAGTGAAACCTAAACATAAAAACTGCTACTGTAAACGAACGCTTCAAACTAGAAGAACAAAATTTGCTGAGCCAAGTGAGATTTGTGGACTTGTCATTACCACCACGTATCATCAAGATTGGGTGAAAAAATATTTGCTGGTATTTCGGAAACTCGTAATTTCTTGGAAGCTTGGCAACCCCTTTCAATGAAAGTGATTTTCCACAGTCTCTGCTTAGGGCTACATGAAGCGAAAACAAATCAGAGAGACAAAACTGAGAACTCCTTTACTTTGTCTAGTTTCAAAGAGCTACTACAAACCATATTGGATTTAGAGTTCCAAATTCATCTATCCATATATGAGAGAACATAGTGAAACCTAAATATAAAAACTGCTACTGTAGATGAACGCTTTAACCTAGAAAAACAAAATTTGGTGAGCCAAGTGGGATTTGTGGACTGATCATTACCACCAAGTGTCATCAAGATTGCTTGAAAAAATATTTGCTGCTATTTCGGAAACTCGTGATTTCTTAGAAGCTTGGCAACCCCTCTCAAGGAAAGTGTTTTTCAACAGTCACTGCTTAGGGCTACTTGAAGCAGAAACACATCATAGAGACAAAACTGAGAACTCCTTTATTTTGTCAAGTTTCAAGGAGCTACTACAAACCATGTTGAATTTAGAGTTCCAAATTCATCTATCTTTATAGGAGAGAACAGAGTGAAAACTAAACATAAAAACTGCTACTATAAACGAACGCTTCAAACTAGAAGAACAAAATTTGCTGAGCCAAGTGAGATTTGTGGACTTGTCATTACCACCACGTATCATCAAGATTGGGTGAAAAAATATTTGCTGGTATTTCGGAAACTCGTAATTTCTTGGAAGCTTGACAACCTCTCTCAATTAAAGTGCGTATCCACCGTCTGTGCCTAGGGCTACTTGAAGAGGAAACAAACCATAGAGACAAAACAGAGAACTCCTTTATTTTGTCAAGTTTCAAAGAGCCACTACAAACCATGTTGGATTTAGAGTTCCAAATTCATCTATCTATATAGCTGAGAACAGAGTGAAACCTAAACATAAAAACTGCTACTGTAGACGAACGCTTCAACCAAGAAGAACAAAATTTGGTGATCCAAGTGGGATTTGTGAACCGATCATTACCACCAAGTATCATCAAGATTGGGTGAAAAAATATTTGCTGGTATTTCGGAAACTCGTAATTTGTTGGAACCTTGGCAACCCCTCTCAAGGAAAGTGCTTTTCCACAGTCACTGCTTAGGGCTACTTGAAGCGGAAACAAATCATAGAGACAAAACTGAGAACTCCTTCATTTTGTCAAGTTTCAAAGTGCTACTACAAACCATGTTGGATTTAGAGTTCCAAATTCATCTATCTGTATAGGAGAGAACAGAGTGAAACCTAAATATAAAAATTGCTACTGTAGACGAACGCTTCAACCTAGAAGAACAAAATTTGGTGAGCCAAGTGGGATTTGTGTACTAATCATCACCACCAAGTATCATCAAGATTGGTTGAAAAAATATGCTGGTATTTCGGAAACTCGTTATTTCTTAGAAGCTTGGCAACCCCTCTCAATGAAAGTGCTTTTCCACAGTCTGTGCCTAGGGCTACTTGAAGAGGAAACAAACCATAGAGAGAAAACTGAGAACTCCTTTATTTTGTCAAGTTTCAAAGAGCTACTACAAACCATATTGAATTTAGAGTTCCAAATTAATCTATCCATATAGGAGAGAACAGAGTGAAACCTAAATATAAAAACTGCTACTGTAGACGAAAGCTTCAACCTAGAAGAACAAAATTTGGTTAGCCAAGTTGGATTTGTGTACTGATCATTACCACCAAGAGTCATCAAGATTGCGTGAAAAAATATTTGCTGGAATTACGGAAACTCGTTATTTCTTAGAAGCCTGGCAACCCCTCTCAATGAAAGTGCTTTTGCACAGTCTCTGCTTAGAGCTACTTGAATCGGAAACAAATCATAGAGACAAAACTGAGAACTCCTTTATTTTGTCAAGGTTCAAAGAGGTACTAAAAACCATGTTAGATTTAGAGTTCCAAATTCATCTATCTATATAGGAGAGAACAGAGTGAAACCTAAAAATAAAAACTGCTACTGAAAACGAACGCTTCAACATAGAAGAACAAAATTTCGTGAGTGAAGTCGGATTAGTGTACCGATCGTAAACACCAAGTATCATCAAGATTGGGTGAAAAAATATTTGCTGGTATTTCGGATACTCGTAATTTCTTGGAAGCTTGGCAACCCCTCTCAAGGAATGTGCTTTTCAACAGTCACTGCTTAGGGCTACATGAAGTGGAAACAAATCATAGAGACAAAACTGAGAACTCCTTTATTTTGTCAAGTTTCAAGGAGCTACTACAAACCATGTTGAATTTAGAGTTCCAAATTCATCTATCTTTATAGGAGAGAACAGAGTGAAAACTAAACATAAAAACTGCTACTGTAAACGAACGCTTCAAACTAGAAGAACAAAATTTGCTGAGCCAAGTGAGATTTGTGGACTTGTCATTACCACCACGTATCATCAAGATTGGGTGAAAAAATATTTGCTGGTATTTCGGAAACTCGTAATTTCTTGGAAGCTTGGCAACCCCTTTCAATGAAAGTGATTTTCCACAGTCTCTGCTTAGGGCTACATGAAGCGGAAACAAATCAGAGAGACAAAACTGAGAACTCCTTTACTTTGTCTAGTTTCAAAGAGCTACTACAAACCATATTGGATTTAGAGTTCCAAATTCATCTCTCCATATATGAGAGAACATAGTGAAACCTAAATATAAAAACTGCTACTGTAGACGAACGCTTCAACCTAGAAGAACAAAATTTGGTGAGCCAAGTGGGATTTGTGTACTGATCATTACCACCAAGAGTCATCAAGATTGCGTGAAAAAATATTTGCTGGAATTTCGGAAACTCGTTATTTCTTAGAAGCTTGCAAACCCACTCAATGAAAGTGCTTTTCCACAGTCTGTTCCTAGGGGTACTTTAAATGGAAACAAACCATAGAGACAAATCTGAGAAATTTTTTATTTTGTCAAGTTTCAAAGAGCTACTACAAACCATGTTGGATTTAGAGTTACAAATTCATCTATCTATAAAGGAGAGAACAGAGTGAAACCTAAAAATAAAAACTGCTACTGAAAACGAACGCTTCAACATAGAAGAACAAAATTTGTTGAGTCAAGTGGGATTTGTGTACCGATCGTAAACACCAAGTATCATCAAGATTGGGTGAAAAAATATTTGCTGGTATTTCGGAAACTCGTAATTTGTTGGAACCTTGGCAACCCCTCTCAAGGAAAGTGCTTTTCCACAGTCACTGCTTAGGGCTACTTGAAGCGGAAACAAATCATAGAGACAAAACTGAGAACTCCTTTATTTTGTCAAGTTTAAAGAGCTACTACAAACCATGTTGGATTTAGAGTTCCAAATTCATGTATCCATATAGGAGAGAACAGAGTGAAAAATAAATATAAAAATTGCTACTCTAGACGAACGCTTCAACCTAGAAGAACAAAATTTGTTGAGCCAAGTGGGATTTGTATACTAATCATCACCACCAAGTATCATCAAGATTGGGTGAAAAAATATGCTGGTATTTCGGAAAATCCTTATTTCTTAGAAGCTTGGCAACGCCTCTCAATGAAAGTGCTTTTCCACAGTCTGTGCCTAGGGCTACTTGAAGAGGAAACAAACCATAGAGACAAAACTGAGAACTCCTTTATTTTATCAAGTTTCAAAGAGCTACTACAAACCATATTGAATTTAGAGTTCCAAATTCATCTATCCGTATAGGAGAGAACAGAGTGATACCTAAATATAAAAACTGCTACTGTAGACGAACGCTTCAACCTAGAAGAACAAAATTTGGTGAGCCAAGTGGGATTTGTGTACTGATCATTACCACCAAGAGTCATCAACATTGCGTGAAAAAATATTTGCTGGAATTTCGGAAACTCGTTATTTCTTAGAAGCTTGGCAACCCCACTCAATGAAAGTGCTTTTCAACAGTCAGTTCCTAGGGGTACTTTAAAAGGAAACAAACCATAGAGACAAAACTGAGAACTCCTTTATTTTGTCAAGTTTCAAAGAGCTACTACAAACGATGTTGGATTTAGAGTTCCAAATTCATCTATCTATACAGCAGAGAACAGAGTGAATCCTAAACATAAAAACTGCTACTGTAAACGAACGCTTCAACCTAGAAGAACAAAATTTGCTGAGCCAAGTGGGATTTGTGGACTTGTCAATACCACCACGTATCATCAAGATTGGGTGAAAAAATATTTGCTGGTATTTCGGAAACTCGTAATTTCTTGAAAGCTTGGCAACCCCTCTCAATGAAAGTGCTTTTCCACAGTCTCTGCTTAGGGCTACTTGAAGCGGAAACAAATCATAGAGACAAAACTGAGAACTCCTTTTTTTTGTCACGTTTCAAAGAGCTACTACAAATGATATTGGGTTTAGAGTTCCAAATTCATCTGTCTATATAGGAGAGAACACAGTGAAACCTAAAAATAAAAACTGCTACTGAAAGCGAACGCTTCAACCTAGAAGAACAAAATTTGGTGAGCCAAGTGAGATTTGTGGACTTGTCAATACCACCACGTATCATCAAGATTGGGTGAAAAAATATTTGCTGGTATTTCGGAAACTCGTAATTTCTTGAAAGCTTGGCAACCCCTCTCAATGAAAGTGCTTTTCCACAGTCTCTGCTTAGGGCTACTTGAAGCGGAAACAAATCATAGAGACAAAACTGAGAACTCCTTTATTTTGTCAAGCTTCAAAGAGCTACTACAAACCATATTGGATTTAGAGTTCCAAATTCATCTGTCTATATAGGAGAGAACAGAGTGAAACCTAAATATAAAAACTGCTACTGTAGAAGAACGCTTCAAAATAGAAGAACAAAATTTGGTGAGCCAAGTGGGATTTGTGTACCGATCTTCACCACCTAGTATCATCAAGATTGGGTGAATAAATATTTGCTGGTAATTCGGAAACTCGTTATTTCTTAGAAGCTTGGCAACCCCTCTCAATGAAAGTGCTTTTCCACAGTCTCTGCTTAGGGCTACTTGAAGCGGAAACAAATCATAGAGACAAAACTGAGAACTCCTTTATTTTGTCAAGGTTCAAAGAGCTACTACAAACCATGTTGGATTTAGAGTTCCAAATTCATCTGTCTATATAGGAGAGAACAGAGTGAAACCTAAACATAAAAACAGCTACTGTAAACGAACGCTTCAACCTAGAAGAACAAAATTTGGTGAGCCAAGTGGGAATTGTGGACTTTTCATTACCACCACGTATCATCAAGATTGGGTGAAAAAGTATTTGCTGGTATTTCGGAAACTCGTAATTTCTTGGAAACTTGGCAACCCTCTCAATGAAAGTGCTTTTCCACAGTCTCTACTTAGGGTTAATTTAAGCGGAAACAAATCGTAGAGACAAAACTGAGAACTCCTTTATTTTGTCAAGTTTCAAATAGCTACTACAAACCATATTGGATTTAGAGTTCCAAATTAATCTATCTATATAGGAGAGAACAGAGTGAAACCTAAAAATAGAAACTGCTACTGAAAACGAACGCTTCAACCTAGAAGAACAAAATTTGGTGAGCCAAGTGGGATTTGTGTAGTGATCATTACCACCAAGAGTCATCAAGATTGCGTGAAAAAATATTTGCTGGAATTTCGGAAACTCGTTATTTCTTAGAAGCTTGGCAACCCCACTCAATGAAAGTGCTTTTCCACAGTCTGTTTTTAGGGGTACTTTAAATGGAAACAAACCATAGAGACAAATCTGAGAACTTTTTTATTTTGTCAAGTTTCAAAGAGCTACTACAAACCATGTTGGATTTAGAGTTCCAAATTCATCTATCTATAAAGGAGAGAACAGAGTGAAACCTAAAAATAAAAACTGCTACTGAAAACGAACGCTTAAACATAGAAGAACAAAATTTGTTGAGTCAAGTGGGATTTGTGTACCGATCGTAAACACCAAGTATCATCAAGATTGGGTGAAAAAATATTTGCTGGTATTTCGGAAACACGTAATTTCTTGGAAGCTTGGCAACCCCTCTCAATGAAAATGCGTATCCACCGTCTGTGCCTAGGGCTACTTGAAGAGGAAACAAACCATAGAGACAAAACAGAGAACTCCTTTATTTTGTCAAGTTTAAAAGAGCCACTACAAACCATGTTGGATTTAGAGTTCCAAATTCATCTATCTGTATAGCAGAGAACAGAGTGAAACCTAAACATAAAAACTTCTACTGTAGACGAACGCTTCAACCAAGAAGAACAAAATTTGGTGATCCAAGTGGGATTTGTGAACTGATCATTACCACCAAGTATCATCAAGATTGGGTGAAAAAATATTTGCTGGTATTTCGGAAACTCGTAATTTGTTGGAACCTTGGCAACCCCTCTCAAGGAAAGTGCTTTTCCACAGTCACTGCTTAGGGCTACTTGAAGCGGAAACAAATCATAGAGACAAAACTGAGAACTCCTTCATTTTGTCAAGTTTCAAAGTGCTACTACAAACCATGTTGGATTTAGAGTTCCAAATTCATCTATCTGTATTGGAGAGAACAGAGTGAAACCTAAATATAAAAATTGCTACTGTAGACGAACGCTTCAACCTAGAAGAACAAAATTTGGTGAGCCAAGTGGGATTTGTGTACTAATCATCACCACCAAGTATCATAAAGATTGGGTGAAAAAATATGCTGGTATTTCGGAAACTCGTTATTTCTTAGAAGCTTCGCAACCCCTCTCAATGAAAGTGCTTTTCCACAGTCTGTGCCTAGGGCTACTTGAATAGGAAACAAACCATAGAGACAAAACTGAGAACTCCTTTATTTTGTCAAGTTTCAAAGAGCTACTACAAACCATATTGAATTTAGAGTTCCAAATTAATCTATCCATATAGGAGAGAACAGAGTGAAACCTAAATATAAAAACTGCTACTGTAGACGAACGCTTCAACGTAGAAGAACAAAATTTGGTTAGCCAAGTTGGATTTGTGTACTGATAATTACCACCAAGTGTCATCAAGATTGCGTGAAAAAATATTTGCTGGAATTACGGAAACTCGTTATTTCTTAGAAGCCTGGCAACCCCTCTCAATGAAAGTGCTTTTCCACAGTCTCTGCTTAGAGCTACTTGAAGCGGAAACAAATCATAGAGACAAAACTGAGAACTCCTTTATTTTGTCAAGGTTTAAAGAGCTACTACAAACCATGTTGGATTTAGAGTTCCAAATTCATCTATCTATATAGGAGAGAACAGAGTGAAACCTAAAAATAAAAACTGCTACTGAAAACGAACGCTTCAACATAGAAGAACAAAATTTGGTGAGTGAAGTGGGATTAGTGTACCGATCGTAAACACCAAGTATCATCAAGATTGGGTGAAAAAATATTTGCTGGTATTTCGGATACTCGTAATTTCTTGGAAGCTTGGCAACCCCTCTCAATGAAAGTGCGTATCCACCATCTGTGCCTAGGGCTACTTGAAGAGGAAACAAACCATAGAGACAAAACAGAGAACTCCTTTATTTTGTCAAGTTTCAAAGAGCCACTACAAACCATGTTGGATTTAGAGATCCAAATTCATCTATCTATATAGCAGAGAATAGAGTGAAACCTAAACATAAAAACTGCTACTGTAGACGAACGCTTCAACCAAGAAGAACAAAATTTGGTGATCCAAGTGGGATTTGTGAAATGATCATTACCACCAAGTATCATCAAGGTTGGATGAAAAAATATTTGTTGGTATTTGGGAAACTCGTAATTTGTTGGAACCTTGGCAACCCCTCTCAAGGAATGTGCTTTTCAACAGTCACTGCTTAGGGCTACTTGAAGCGGAAACAAATCATAGAGACAAAACTGAGAACTCCTTTATTTTGTCATGTTTCAAGGAGCTACTACAAACCATGTTGAATTTAGAGTTCCAAATTCATCTATCTTTATAGGAGAGAACAGAGTGAAAACTAAACATAAAAACTGCTACTGTAAACGAACGCTTCAAACTAGAAGAACAAAATTTGCTGAGCCAAGTGAGATTTGTGGACTTGTCATTACCACCACGTATCATCAAGATTGGGTGAAAAAATATTTGCTGGTATTTCGGAAACTCGTAATTTCTTGGAATCTTCCCAACCCATTTCAATGAAAGTGATTTTCCACAGTCTCTGCTTAGGGCTACATGAAGCGGAAACAAATCAGAGAGACAAAACTGAGAACTCCTTTACTTTGTCAAGTTTCAAAGAGCTACTACAAACCATATTGGATTTAGAGTTCCAAATTCATCTATCCATATATGAGAGAACATAGTGAAACCTAAATATAAAAACTGCTACTGTAGACGAACGCTTCAACCTAGAAGAACAAAATTTGGTGAGCCAAGTGGGATTTCTGTACTGATCATTACCACCAAGAGTCATCAAGATTGCGTGAAAAAATATTTGCTGGAATTTCGGAAACTCGTTATTTGTTAGAAGCTTGGCAAACCCACTCAATGAAAGTGCTTTTCCACAGTCTGTTATTAGGGGTACTTTAAATGGAAACAAACCATAGAGACAAATCTGAGAACTTTTTTATTTTTTCAAGTTTCAAAGAGCTACTACAAACCATGTTGGATTTAGAGTTCCAAATTTTTCTATCTATAAAGGAGAGAACAGAGTGAAACCTAAAAATAAAAACTGCTACTGAAAACGAAAGCTTCAACATAGAAGAACAAAATTTTTTGAGTCAAGTGGGATTTGTGTACCGATCGTGAACACCAAGTATCATCACGATTGGGTGAAAAAATATTTGCTGGTATTTCGGAAACTCATAATTTCTTGGAAGCTTGGCAACCCCTCTCAATGAAAATGCGTATCCACCGTCTGTGCCTAGGGCTACTTGAAGAGGAAACAAACCATAGAGACAAAACAGAGAACTCCTTTATTTTGTCAAGTTTCAAAGAGCCACTACAAACCATGTTGGATTTAGAGTTCCAAATTCATCTATCTGTATAGCAGATAACAGAGTGAAACCTAAACATAAAAACTGCTACTGTAGACGAACGCTTCAACCAAGAAGAACAAAATTTGGTGATCCAAGTGGGATTTGTGAACTGATCATTACCACCAAGTATCATCAAGATTGGGTGAAAAAATATTTGCTGGTATTTCGGAAACTCGTAATTTGTTGGAACCTTGGCAACCCCTCTCAAGGAAAGTGCTTTTCCACAGTCACTGCTTAGGGCTACTTGAAGCGGAAACAAATCATAGAGACAAAACTGAGAACTCCTTTATTTTGTCAAGTTTAAAGAGCTACTACAAACCATGTTGGATTTAGAGTTCCAAATTCATCTATCGATATAGGAGAGAACAGATTGAAACCTAAATATAAAAATTGCTACTCTAGACGAACGCTTCAACCTAGAAGAACAAAATTTGTTGAGCCAAGTGGGATTTGTATACTAATCATCACCACCAATTATCATCAAGATTGGGTGAAAAAATATGCTGGTATTTCAGAAAATCCTTATTTCTTAGAAGCTTGGCAACGCCTCTCAATGAAAGTGCTTTTCCACAGTCTGTGCCTAGGGCTACTTGAAGAGGAAACAAACCATAGAGACAAAACTGGGAACTCCTTTATTTTATCAAGTTTCAAAGAGCTACTACAAACCATATTGAATTTAGAGTTCCAAATTCATCTATCCGTATAGGAGAGAACAGAGTGAAACCTAAATATAAAAACTGCTACTGTAGACGAACGCTTCAACCTAGAAGAACAAAATTTGGTGAGCCAAGTGGGATTTGTGTACTGATCATTACCACCAAGAGTCATCAACAATGTGTGAAAAAATATTTGCTGGAATTTCGGAAACTCGTTATTTCTTAGAAGCTTGGCAACCCCACTCAATGAAAGTGCTTTTCCACAGTCTGTTCCTAGGGGTACTTTAAAAGGAAACAAACCATAGAGACAAACCTGAGAACTCCTTTATTTTGTCAAGTTTCAAAGAGCTACTACAAACCATGTTGGATTTAGAGTTCCAAATTCATCTATCTATACAGGAGAGAACAGAGTGAATCCTAAACATAAAAACTGCTACTGTAATCGAACGCTTCAACCTAGAAGAACAAAATTTGCTGAGCCAAGTGGGATTTGTGGACTTGTCAATACCACCACGTATCATCAAGATTGGGTGAAAAAATATTTGCTGGTGTTTCGGAAACTCGTAATTTCTTGAAAGCTTGGCAACCCCTCTCAATGAAAGTGCTTTTCCACAGTCTCTGCTTAGGGCTACTTGAAGCGGAAACAAATCATAGAGACAAAACTGAGAACTCCTTTTTTTTGTCACGTTTCAAAGAGCTACTACAAACGATATTGGGTTTAGAGTTCCAAATTCATCTGTCTATATAGGAGAGAACACAGTGAAACCTAAAAATAAAAACTGCTACTGAAAGCGAACGCTTCAACCTAGAAGAACAAAATTTGGTGAGCCAAGTGGGATTTGTGGACTTGTCAATACCACCACGTATCATCAAGATTGGGTGAAAAAATATTTGCTGGTATTTCGGAAACTCGTAATTTCTTGAAAGCTTGGCAACCCCTCTCAATGAAAGTGCTTTTCCACAGTCTCTGCTTAGGGCTACTTGAAGCGGAAACAAATCATAGAGACAAAACTGAGAACTCCTTTATTTTGTCAAGCTTCAAAGAGCTACTACAAACCATATTGGATTTAGAGTTCCAAATTCATCTGTCTATATAGGAGAGAACAGAGTGAAACCTAAATATAAAAACTGCTACTGTAGAAGAACGCTTCAACCTAGAAGAACAAAATTTGGTGAGCCAAGTGGGATTTGTGTACCGATCTTCACTACCAAGTATCATCATGATTGGGTGAATAAATATTTGCTGGTAATTCGGAAACTCGTTATTTCTTAGAAGCTTGGCAACCCCTCTCAATGAAAGTGCTTTTCCACAGTCTCTGCTTAGGGCTACTTGAAGCGGAAACAAATCATAGAGACAAAACTGAGAACTCCTTTATTTTGTCAAGGTTCAAAGAGCTACTACAAACCATGTTGGATTTAGAATTCCAAATTCATCTATCTATATAGGAGAGAACAGAGTGAAACCTAAAAATAAAAACTGCAACTGAAAACGAACGCTTCAACATAGAAGAACAAAATTTGGTGAGTCAAGTGGGATTTGTGTACCGAACGTAAACACCATGTATCATCAAGTTTGGGTGAAAAAATATTTGCTGGTATTTCGGAAACTCGTAATTTCTTGGAAGCTTGGTAACCCCTCTCAATGAAAGTGCGTATCCACCATCTGTGCCTAGGGCTACTTGAAGAGGAAACAAACCATAGAGACAAAACAGAGAACTCCTTTATTTTGTCAAGTTTCAAAGAGCCACTACAAACCATGTTGGATTTAGAGTTCGAAATTCATCTATCTATATAGCAGAGAACAGAGTGAAACCTAAACATAAAAACTGCTACTGTAGACGAACGCTTCAACCAAGAAGAACAAAATTTGGTGATCCAAGTGGGATTTCTGAACTGATCATTACCACCAAGTATCATCAAGATTGGGTGAAAAAATATTTGCTGGTATTTCGGAAACTCGTTATTTCTTAGAAGCTTGGCAACCCCTCTCCATGAAATTGATTTTCCACAGTCTGTGCCTAGGGCTACTTGAAGAGGAAACAAACCATAGAGACAAAACTGAGAACTCCTTTATTTTGTGAAGTTTCAAAGAGCTACTACAAACCATGTTGGATTTAGAGTTCCAAATTCATCGATCTATATAGGAGAGAACAGAGTGAAACCTAAACATAAAAACAGCTACTGTAAACGAACGCTTCAACCTAGAAGAACAAAATTTGGTGAGCCAAGTGGGAATTGTGGACTTTTCATTACCACCACGTATCATCAAGATTGGGTGAAAAAGTATTTGCTGGTATTTCGGAAACTCGTTATTTCTTAGAAGCTTGGCAACCCCACTCAATGAAAGTGCTTTTCCACAGTCTGTTCCTAGGGTACTTTAAATGGAAACAAACCATAGAGACAAATCTGAGAACTTTTTTATTTTGTCAAGTTTCAAAGAGCTACTACAAACCATGTTGGATTTAGAGTTCCAAATTCATCTATCTATAAAGGAGAGAACAGAGTGAAACCTAAAAATAAACACTGCTACTGAAAACGAACGCTTCAACATAGAAGAACAAAATTTGTGGAGTCAAGTGGGATTTGTGTACCGATCGTAAACACCAAGTATCATCAAGATTGGGTGAAAAATATTTGCTGGTATTTCGGAAACTCATAATTTCTTGGAAGCTTGGCAACCCCTCTCAATAAAAATGCGTATCCACCGTCTGTGCCTAGGGCTACTTGAAGAGGAAACAAACCATAGAGACAAAACAGAGAACTCCTTTATTTTGTCAAGTTTAAAAGAGCCACTACAAACCATGTTGGATTTAGAGTTCGAAATTCATCTATCTGTATAGCAGAGAACAGAGTGAAACCTAAACATAAAAACTGCTACTGTAGACGAACGCTTCAACCAAGAAGAACAAAATTTGGTGATCCAAGTGGGATTTGTGAACTGATCATTACCACCAAGTATCATCAAGATTGGGTGAAAAAATATTTGCTGGTATTTCGGAAACTCGTAATTTGTTGGAACCTTGGCAACCCCTCTCAAGGAAAGTGCTTTTCCACAGTCACTGCTTAGGGCTACTTGAAGCGGAAACAAATCATAGAGACAAAACTGAGAACTCCTTTATTTTGTCAAGTTTAAAGAGCTACTACAAACCATGTTGGATTTAGAGTTCCAAATTCATCTATCCATATAGGAGAGAACAGAGTGAAACCTAAATATAAAAATTGCTACTCTAGACGAACGCTTCAACCTAGAAGAACAAAATTTGTTGAGCCAAGTGGGATTTGTATACTAATCATCACCACCAAGTATCATCAAGATTGGGTGAAAAAATATGCTGGTATTTCGGAAAATCCTTATTTCTTAGAAGCTTGGCAACCCCTCTCAATGAAAGTGCTTTTCCACAGTCTGTGCCTAGGGCTACTTGAAGAGAAAACAAACCATAGAGACAAAACTGAGAACTCCTTTATTTTATCAAGTTTCAAAGAGCTACTACAAACCATATTGAATTTAGAGTTCCAAATTCATCTATCCGTATAGGAGAGAACAGAGTGAAACCTAAATATAAAAACTGCTACTGTAGACGAACGCTTCAACCTAGAAGAACAAAATTTGGTGAGCCAAGTGGGATTTGTGTACTGATCATTACCACCAAGAGTCATCAACATTGCGTGAAAAAATATTTGCTGGAATTTCGGAAACTCGTTATTTCTTAGAAGCTTGGCAACCCCACTCAATGAAAGTGCTTTTCCACAGTCTGTTCCTAGGGGTACTTTAAAAGGAAACAAACCATAGAGACAAAACTGAGAACTCCTTTATTTTGTCAAGTTTCAAAGAGCTACTACAAACCATGTTAGATTTAGAGTTCCAAATTCATCTATCTATACAGGAGAGAACAGAGTGAATCCTAAACATAAAAACTGCTACTGTAAACGAACGCTTCAACCTAGAAGAACAAAATTTGCTGAGCCAAGTGGGATTTGTGGACTTGTCAATACCACCACGTATCATCAAGATTGCGTGAAAAAATATTTGCTGGAATTTTGGAAACTCGTAATTTCTTGGAAGCTTGGCAACCCCTCTCAATGAAAGTGCTTTTCCACAGTCTCTGCTTAGGGCTACTTGAAGCGGAAACAAATCATAGAGACAAAACTGAGAACTCCTTTTTTTTGTCACGTTTCAAAGAGCTACTACAAACGATATTGGGTTTAGAGTTCCAAAATCATCTGTCTATATAGGAGAGAACACAGTGAAACCTAAAAATAAAAACTGCTACTGAAAGCGAACGCTTCAACCTAGAAGAACAAAATTTGGTGAGCCAAGTGGGACTTGTGGACTTGTCAATACCACCACGTATCATCAAGATTGGGTGAAAAAATATTTGCTGGTATTTCGGAAACTCGTAATTTCTTGAAAGCTTGGCAACCCCTCTCAATGAAAGTGCTTTTCCACAGTCTCTGCTTAGGGCTACTTGAAGCGGAAACAAATCATAGAGACAAAACTGAGAACTCCTTTATTTTGTCAAGCTTCAAAGAGCTACTACAAGCCATATTGGATTTAGACTTCCAAATTCATCTATCTATATAGGAGAGAACAGAGTGAAACCTAAAAATAAAAACTGCAACTGAAAACGAACGCTTCAACATAGAAGAACAAAATTTGGTGAGTCAAGTGGGATTTGTGTACCGATCGTAAACACCATGTATCATCAAGTTTGGGTGAAAAAATATTTGCTGGTATTTCGGAAACTCGTAATTTCTTGGAAGCTTGGTAACCCCTCTCAATGAAAGTGCGTATCCACCATCTGTGCCTAGGGCTACTTGAAGAGGAAACAAACCATAGAGACAAAACAGAGAACTCCTTTATTTTGTCAAGTTTCAAAGAGCCACTACAAACCATGTTGGATTTAGAGTTCGAAATTCATCTATCTATATAGCAGAGAACAGAGTGAAACCTAAACATAAAAACTGCTACTGTAGACGAACGCTTCAACCAAGAAGAACAAAATTTGGTGATCCAAGTGGGATTTGTGAACTGATCATTACCACCAAGTATCATCAAGATTGGGTGAAAAAATATTTGCTGGTATTTCGAAAACTCGTAATTTGTTGTAACCTTGGCAACCCCTCTAAAGAAAAGTGCTTTTCCTCAGTCACTGCTTAGGGCTACTTGAAGGGGAAACAAATCATAGAGACAAAACTGAGAACTCCTTTATTTTGTCAAGTTTCAAAGAGCTACTACAAACCATGTTGGATTTAGAGTTCCAAATTCATCTATCTATATAGGAGAGAACAGAGTGAAACCTAAAAATAAAAACTGCAACTGAAAACGAACGCTTCAACCTAGAAGAACAAAATTTGGTGAGCCAAGTGGGATTTGTGGACTGATCATCACCACCAATTATTATCAAGATCGGGTGAAAAAATATTTGCTGGTATTTCGGAAACTCGTTATTTCTTAGAAGCTTGGCAACCCCTCTCCATGAAATTGATTTTCCACAGTCTGTGCCTAGGGCTACTTGAAGAGGAAACAAACCATAGAGACAAAACTGAGAACTCCTTTATTTTGTCAAGTTTCAAAGAGCTACTACAAACCATGTTGGATTTAGAGTTCCAAATTCATCGATCTATATAGGAGAGAACAGAGTGAAACCTAAACATAAAAACAGCTACTGTAAACGAACGCTTCAAACTAGAAGAACAAAATTTGGTGAGCCAAGTGGGAATTGTGGTCTTTTCATTACCACCACGTATCATCAAGATTGGGTGAAAAAGTATTTGCTGGTATTTCGGAAACTCGTAATTTCTTGGAAACTTGGCAACCCTCTCAATGAAAGTGCTTTTCCACAGTCTCTGCTTAGGGTTAATTTAAGCGGAAACAAATCTTAGATACAAAACTGAGAACTCCTTTATTTTGTCAAGTTTCAAATAGCTACTACAAACCATATTGGATTTAGAGTTCCAAATTCATCTATCTATATAAGAGAGAACAGAGTGAAACCTAAAATAGAAACTGCTACTGAAAACGAACGCTTCAACATAGAAGAACAAAATTTGGTGAGTCAAGTGGGATTTGTGTACCAATCGTAAACACCAAGTATCATCAAGATTCGGTGAAAAAATATTTGCTGGTATTTCGGAAACTCGTAATTTGTTGGACCCTTGGCAACCCCTCTCAAGGAAAGTGCTTTTCCACAGTCACTGCTTAGGGCTACATGAAGCGGAAACAAATCATAGATACAAAACTGAGAACTCCTTTACTTTGCAAAGTTTCAAAGAGCTACTACAAACCATATTGGATTTACAATTCCAAATTCATCTATCTATATAGGAGAGACAGAGTGAAACCTTAATATAAAAACTGCTACTGTAGACGAACGCTTCAACCTATAAGAACAAAATTTGGTGAGCCAAGTGGGATTTGTGTACTGATCATCACCACCAAGTATCATAAAGATTGGGTGAAAAAATATTTGCTGGTATTTCGGAAACTCGTTATTGCTTAGAAGCTTGGCAACCCCTCTCAATGAAAGTGCTTTTCCACAGTCTGTGCCTAGGGCTACTTGAAGAGGAAACAAACCGTATAGACAAAACTGAGAACTCCTTTATTTTGTCAAGTTTCAAAGATCTTCTAAAAACCATGTTGGATTTAGAGTTCCAAATTCATCTATCTATATAGCAGAGAACACAGTGCAACCTAAATATTGAAACTTCTACTGTAGACGAACGCTTCAACCTAGAAGAACAAAATTTGGTGAGCCAAGTGGGATTTGTGTACCGATCATTACCACCATGTATGATCAAGATTGGGTGAAAAAATATTTGCTGGTATATCGGAAACTCGTTATTTCTTAGAAGCTTGGCAACCCCTCTCAATGAAAGTGCTTTTCCACAGTCTGTGCCTAGGACTACTAAAAGAGGAAACAAAACATAGAGACAAAACTGAGAACTACTTTATTTTGTCAAGTTTTAAAGAGCTACTGCAAACCATATTGGATTTAGAGTTACAAATTCATCAATCTATAAAGGAGAGTACAGAGTGAAACCTAAAAATAAAAACTGCTACTGTAAATGAACGCTTCAACCTAGAAGAACAAAATTTGGTGAGCCAAGTGGGATTTGAGTACTGATCATCCCCACCAAGTATCATGAAAATTGGATTAAAAAATATTTGCTGGTATTTCGGAAACTCGTTATTTCTTAGAAGCTTGGCATCCCCTCTCAATGAAAGTGCTTTTCCACAGTCTGTGCCTAGGGCGACTTTAAGAGGAAACAAACCACAGAGACAAAACTGAGAACTCTTTTATTTTGTCAATTTCAAATAGCTACTACAAACCATGTTGGATTTAGAGTTCCAAATTCATCGATCTATTTAGGAGAGAACAGAATGAAACCTAAATATAAAAACTGCTACTGTAGACGACTGCTTCAACCTAGAAGAACAAAATTTCGTGAGCCAAGTGGGATTTGTGTACCGATCATCACCACCAAGTATCATCAAGATTCGGTGCAAAAATATTTGCTGGTATTTCGGAAACTCGTTATTTCCTTGAAGCTTGGCAACCCCTCTCAATGAAAGTGATTTTCCACAGTCAGTGCCTAGGGCTACTTGAAGAGGAATCAATCCATATAGACAAAACTGAGAACTCCTTCATTTTGCCAAGTTTGAAAGAGCTACTGCAAACCATTTTGGATTTAGAGGTCCAAATTCATCTATCTATATAGGAGAGAACAGAGTGAAACCTAAAATTAAAAACTGCTACTGTAAACGAACGCTTCAACCTAGAAGAACAAAATTTGCTAAGCCAAGTGGGATTGAGTACTGATCATTACCACCAAGTATCATCAAGATTCGGTGAAAAAATATTTGCTGGAATTTCGGAAACTCGTTATTTCTTAGAAGCTTGGCAACCCCTCTCAATGAAAGTGCTTTTCCACAGTCTGTGCCTAGGACTACTTGAAGGGGAAACAAAACATAGAGACAAAACTGAGAACTACTTTATTTGGCCAAGTTTCAAAGAGCTACTGCAAACCATATTGGATTTAGAGTTCCAAATTCATCTATCTATATAGGAGAGAACAGAGTGAAACCTAAATATATAAACTGCTACTGTAGACGAACACTTCTACCTAGAAAAACAAAAATTGGTGAGCCAAGTGTTATTTGTGGGACAGATCATCACCACCAACTATCGTCAACATTGGGTGAAAAAATATTTGCTGGTATTTCAGAAACTCGTTATTTCTTAGAATCTTGGCAACCCCTCTCCATCAAAGTGCATTTCCAAAGTCTGTGCCTAGGGCTACTTGAAGAGGAAACAAACAATAGAGACAAAACTGAGAACTCTTTTATTTTGACAAGGTTCAAAAAGCTACTACAAACCATGTTGGATTTAGAGTTCCAAATTCATCTATCTATATAGGAGAGAACAGAGTGAAACCTAAAAATACAAACTGGTACTGTGAACGAACGCTTCAACCTATAAGAACAAAATTTGGTAAGCCAAGTGGGATTTGTGTACTGATCATTACCACCAAGTATCATCAAGATTCGGTGAAAAAATATTTGCTGGTATTTCGGAAACTCGTTATTTCTTAGAAGCTTGGCAACCCCTCTCAATGAAAGTGCTTTTCCACAGTCTGTGCCTAGGACTACTTGAAGAGGAAACAAAACATAGAGAAAAAACTGAGAACTACTTTATTTTGTCAAGTTTCAAAGAGCTACTGCAAACCATATTGGATTTAGAGTTCCAAATTCATCTATCTATATAGGAGAGAACAGAGTGAAACCTAAACATAAAAACTGCTACTGTAGACGAATGCTTCAACCTAGAAAAACAAAATTTGGTGAGCCAAGTGTTATTTTTGGACAGATCATCACCACCAAGTATCATCAAGATTGGGTGAAAAAATATTTGCTGGTATTTCAGAAACTCGTTATTTCTTAGAATCTTGGCAACCCCTCTCAATCAAAGTGCTTTTCCACAGTCTGTGCCTAGGGCTACTTGAAGATGAAACAAACCATAGAGACAAAACTGAGAGTTCCTTTATTGTGTCAAGTTTCAAAGAGCCACTACAAACCATGTTGGATTTAGAGTTCCAAATTCATCTATCTATATAGCAGAGAACAGAGTGAAACCTAAACTTATAAACTGCTACTGTAGACGAACGCTTCAACCTAGAAGAACAAAATTTGGTGAACCAAGTGGGATTTGTGTACTGATCATTACCACCAAGTATCACCAAAATTGGGTGAATAAATATTTGCTGGTATTTCGGAAACTCGTTATTGCTTAGAAGGTTGGCAACACCTCTCAATGAAAGTGCTTTTCCACAGTCTGTGCCTAGGGCTACTTGAAGAGGAAACAAACCATAGAGACAAAACTGAGAACACCTTTATTTTGTCAAGTTTCAAAGATCTTCTACAAACCATGATGGATTCAGAGTTCCAAATTCATCTATCTATATAGCAGAGATAGAGTGCAACCTAAATATTGAAACTTCTCCTGTAGACGAACGCTTCAACCTAGAAGAACAAAATTTGGTGAGCCAAGTGGGATTTGTGTACCGATCATTACCACCCTGTATCATCAAGATTGGGTGAAAAAAATGTTTGCTGGTACTTCGGAAACTCGTTATTTCTTAGAAGCTTGGCAACCCCTCTCAATGAAAGTGCTTTATCACAGTCTGTGCGTAGGACTACTAAAAGAGGAAACAAAACATAGAGACAAAACTGAGAACTACTTTATTTTGTCAGTTTTAAAGAGCTACTGCAAACCGTATTGGATTTAGAGTTTCAAATTCATCTATCTATATAGGAGAGTACAGAGTGAAACCTAAAAATAAAAACTGCTACTGTAAACGAACGCTTCAACCTAGAAGAACAAAATTTGGTGAGCCAAGTGGGAATTGTGTACTTGTCGTTACCACCACATATCATCAAGATTGGGTGAAAAAATATTTGCTGGTATTTCGGAAACTCGTTATTTCTTAGAAGCTTGGCAACCCCTCTTAATGAAAGTGCTTTTCCAGAGTCTGTGCCTATGACTACTTGAAGAGGAAACAAATCATAAAGACAAAAAAGAGAACTACTTTATTTTGTCAAGTTTCAAAGAGCTACTGCAAACCATGTTGGATTTAGAGTTCCAAATTCATCTATCTATATAGGAGAGAACAGAGGGAAACCTAAATATAAAAACTGCTACTGTAGACGAATGCTTCAACCTAGAAGAACAAAATTTGGTGAGCCAAGTGGGATTCTTTTACCGATCATCACCCCCAAGTATCATCAAGATTGGGTGAAACAATATTTGCTGGTATTTCAGAAATTCGTTATTTCTTAGAAGCTTGGCAACCGCTCTCAATGAAAGTGCTTTTCCACAGTCTGTGCCTAGGGCTACTTGAAGAGGAAACAAACCACAGAGACAAAACTGAGAACTCTTTTATTTTGTCAAGTTTCAAATAGCTACTACAAACCATGTTGGATTTAGAGCTCCAAATTCATCTATCTATTTAGGAGAGAACAGAGTGAAACCTAAATATAAAAACTGGAACTGTAGACGAACGCTTCACCCTAGAAGAACAAATTTGGTCAGCCAAGTGTAATTTGTGTACCGATCATCACCAACAAGTATCATCAATATTGGGTGAAAAAATATTTGCTGGTATTTCAGAAACTCGTTATTTCTCAGAAGCTTGGCAACCCTTCTCTATGAAGGTGCTTTTCCACAGAATACGCCTAGGACTACTAAAAGAGGAAACAAAACATAGAGACAAAACTGAGAACTACTTTATTTTGTCAAGTTTCAAAGAGCTACTGCAATCCATATTGGATTTAGAGTTCCAAATTAATCTATCTATATAGGAGAGAACAGAGTGAAATCTAAATATAAAATCTGCTACTGTAGACGAACGCTTCAACGTAGAAGAACAAAATTTGGTGAGCCAAGTTATATTTGTGGACCGCTCATCACCATCAAGTATCATCAAGATTGGGTTAAAAAATATTCGCTGGTATTTCAGAAACTCGTTATTTCTTAGAAGCTTGGTAACCCCTCTAAATGAAAGTGCTTTTCCACAGTATGTGCCTAGGGCTACTTGAAGAGGAAACAAACCATAGAGACAAAACTGAGAACTCTTTTATTTTGTCAATTTCAAATAGCTACTACAAACCATGTTGGATTTAGAGTTCCAAATTCATCTATCTATTTAGGAGAAAACAGAATGAAACCTAAATATAAAAACTGCTACTGTAGATGACTGCTTCAACCTAGAAGAACAAAATTTGGTGAGCCAAGTGGGATTTGGGTACCGATCATCACCACCAAGTATCATCAAGATTCGGTGAAAAAATATTTGCTGGTATTTCGGAAACTCGTTATTTCTTAGAAGCTTGGCAACCCCTCTCAATGAAAGTGATTTTCCACTGTCAGTGCCTAGGGCTACTTGAAGAGGAATCAATCCATATAGACAAAACTGAGAACTCCTTTATTTTGCCAAGTTTCAAAGAGCTACTACAAACCATTTTGGATTTAGAGGTCCAAATTCATCTATCTATATAGGAGAGAACAGAGTGAAAAATAAAAATAAAAACTGCTACTGTAAACGAACGCTTCAACCTAGAAGAACAAAATTTGCTAAGCCAAGTGGGATTTGTGTACTGATCATCACCAACAAGTATCATCAATATTGGGTGAAAAAATATTTGCTGGTATTTCGGAAACTCGTTATTTCTTAGAAGCTTGGCAACCCTTCTCTATGAAGGTGCTTTTCCACAGGGTATGCCTAGGACTACTAAAAGAGGAAACAAAACATAGAGACAAAACTGAGAACTACTTTATTTTGTCAAGTTTCAAAGAGCTACAGCAATCCATATTGGATTCAGAGTTCCAAATTAATCTATCTATATAGGAGAGAACAGAGTGAAACCTAAATATAAAATCTGCTACTGTAGACGAACGCTTCAACCTAGAAGAACAAAATTTGGTGAGCCAAGTTGGATTTGTGGACCGCTCATCACCATCAAGTATCATCAAGATTGGGTGAAAAAATATTTCCTGGTATTTCAGAAACTCGTTATTTCTTAGAAGCTTGGCAACCCCTCTCAATGAAAGTGCTTTTCCACAGTATGTGCCTAGGGCTTCTTGAAGAGGAAACAAACCATAGAGACAAAACTGAGAACTCCTTTATTTTGTCAAGTTTCAAAGAGCCACTAGAAACCATGTTGGATTTAGAGTTCCAAATTCATCTATCTATATAGGAGAGAATAGAGTGAATCCTAAAAATAAAAACTGCTACTGTAGCCGAACGCTTCAACCTAGAAGAACAAAATTTGGTGAACCAGGTGGCATTGTGTACTGATCATTACGACAAAGTATCATCAAGATTGGGTGAAAAAATATTTGCTGGTATTTCGGAAACTCATAATTTCTTGGAAGGTTCGCAACCCCTCTCAATGAAAGTGGTTTTCCACAGTCAGTGCCTAGGGCTACTTAAAGAGGAAACAATCCATAGAGACAAAACTGAGACTTCCTTTATTTTGTCAAGTTTCAAAGAGCTACTACAAAACATGTTGGATTTAGTGTTCCAAATTTATCTATCTATATAAGGGAGAACAGAGTGAAACCTAAAAATAAAAACTGCTACTGTAAACGAATGCATCAAACTAGAAGGACAAAATTTGGTGAGCCAAGTGGGATTTGTGTCCTGATCATTACAACCAAGTATCATCAAGGTTGGGTGAAAAAATACTTGCTGGTATTTCGGAAACTCGTTATTTCTTAGAAGCTTGGCAACCCCTCTCAATGATAGTGCTTTTCCACATTCTGTGCCTAGGACTACTTGAAGTGGAAACAAAACATAGAGACAAAACTGAGAACTACTTTATTTTGTCAAGTTTCAAAGAGCTACTGCAAACCATGTTGGATTTAGAGATCCAAATTCATCTATCTATAAAGGAGAGAACAGAGGAAAACCTAAATATAAAAACTGCTACAGTAGACGAACGCTTCAACCTAGAAGAACAAAATTTGGTGAGCCAAGTGGGATTGGTTTACTGATCATCACCACCAAATATCATCAAGATTGGGTGAAAAAATATTTGCTGGTATTTCGGAAAATGGTTATTTCTTAGAATCTTGGCAACCGCTCTCAATGAAAGTGCTTTTCTACAGTCTGTGCCTAGGGCTACTTGAAGAGGAAACAAACCACAGAGACAAAACTGAGAACTCTTTTATTTTGTCAATTTCAAATAGCTACTACAAACCATGTTGGTTTTAGAGTTCCAAATTCATCTATCTATTTAGGAGAGAACAGAGTGAAACCTAAATATAAAAACTGCTACTGTAGACGAATTCTTCAACCTGGAACAACAAAATTTTGTGAGCCAAGTGGGATTTGTGTACCGATCATCACCAACAAGTATCATCAAGATTCGGTGAAAAAATATTTGGTGGTATTTCGGAAACTCGTTATTTCTTAGAAGCTTGGCAACCCCTCTCAATGAAAGTGATTTTCCACAGTCAGTGCCTAGGGCTACTTGAAGAGTAAAAAATCCATATAGACAAAACTGAGAACTCCTTTATTTTGCAAAGTTTCTAAGAGCTACTACAAACCATGTTGGATTTAGAGTTCCAAATTCATCTATCTATATAGGAGAGAATAGAGTGAAACCTAAAAATACAAACTGGTACTGTAAACGAACGCTTCAACCTATAAGAAAAAAATTTGGTAAGCCAAGTGGGATTTGTGTACTGATCATTACCACCAAGTATCATCAAGATTCGGTGAAAAAATATTTGCTGGTATTTCGGAAACTCGTTATTTCTTAGAAGCTTGGCAATCCCTCTCAATGAAAGTGCTTTTCCACAGTCTGTGCCTAGGACTACTTGAAGAGGACACAAAACATAGAGAAAAAACTGAGAACTACTTTATTTTGTCAAGTTTCAAAGAGCTACTGCAAACCATATTGGATTTAGAGTTCCAAATTCATCTATCTATATAGGAGAGAACAGAGTGAAACCTAAATATAAAAACTGCTACTGTAGACAAACGCTTCAACCTATAAAAACAAAAACTGGTGAGCCAAGTGTTATTTGTGGACAGATCATCACCACCAAGTATCATCAAGATTCGGTGAAAAAATATTTGCTGGTATTTCGGAAACTCGTTATTTCTTAGAAGCTTGGCAACCCCTCTCAATGAAAGTGATTTTCCACAGTCAGTGCCTAGGGCTACTTGAAGAGGAATCAATCCATATAGACAAAACTGAGAACTCCTTCATTTTGCCAAGTTTGAAAGAGCTACTACAAACCATTTTGGATTTAGAGGTCCAAATTCATCTATCTATATAGGAGAGAACAGAGTGAAACCTAAAATTAAAAACTGCTACTGTAAACGAACGCTTCAACCTAGAAGAACAAAATTTGCTAAGCCAAGTGGGATTTGAGTACTGATCATTACCACCAAGTATCATCAAGATTCGGTGAAAAAATATTTGCTGGTATTTCGGAAACTCGTTATTTCTTAGAAGCTTGGCAACCCCTCTCAATGAAAGTGCTTTTCCACAGTCTGTGCCTAGGACCACTTGAAGGGGAAACAAAACATAGAGACAAAACTGAGAACTACTTTATTTGGCCAAGTTTCAAAGAGCTACTGCAAACCATATTGGATTTAGAGTTCCAAATTCATCTATCTATATAGGAGAGAACAGAGTGAAACCTAAATATATAAACTGCTACTGTAGACGAACACTTCTACCTAGAAAAACAAAAATTGGTGAGTCAAGTGTTATTTGTGGACAGATCATCACCACCAACTATCGTCAACATTGGGTGAAAAAATATTTGCTGGTATTTCAGAAACTCGTTATTTCTTAGAATCTTGGCAACCCCTCTCCATCAAAGTGCATTTCCACAGTCTGTGCCTAGGGCTACTTGAAGAGGAAACAAACAATAGAGACAAAACTGAGAACTCTTTTATTTTGACAAGGTTCAAAAAGCTACTACAAACCATGTTGGATTTAGAGTTCCAAATTCATCTATCTATATAGGAGAGAACAGAGTGAAACCTAAAAATACAAACTGGTACTGTGAACGAACGCTTCAACCTATAAGAACAAAATTTGGTAAGCCAAGTGGGATTTGTGTACTGATCATTACCACCAAGTATCATCAAGATTCGGTGAAAAAATATTTGCTGGTATTTCGGAAACTCGTTATTTCTTAGAATCTTGGCAACCCCTCTCAATGAAAGTGCTTTTCCACAGTCTGTGCCTAGGACTACTTGAAGAGGAAACAAAACATAGAGAAAAAACTGAGAACTACTTTATTTTGTCAAGTTTCAAAGAGCTACTGCAAACCATATTGGATTTAGAGTTCCAAATTCATCTATCTATATAGGAGAGAACAGAGTGAAACCTAAACATAAAAACTGCTACTGTAGACGAACGCTTCAACCTAGAAAAACAAAATTTGGTGAGCCAAGTGTTATTTTTGGACAGATCATCACCACCAAGTATCATCAAGATTGGGTGAAAAAATATTTGCTGGTATTTCAGAAACTCGTTATTTCTTAGAATCTTGGCAACCCCTCTCAATCAAAGTGCTTTTCCACAGTCTTTGCCTAGGGCTACTTGAAGATGAAACAAACCATAGAGACAAAACTGAGAGTTCCTTTATTGTGTCAAGTTTCAAAGAGCCACTACAAACCATGTTGGATTTAGAGTTCCAAATTCATCTATCTATATAGCAGAGAACAGAGTGAAACCTAAACTTAAAAACTGCTACTGTAGACGAACGCTTCAACCTAGAAGAACAAAATTTGGTGAACCAAGTGGGATTTGTGTACTGATCATTACCACCAAGTATCACCAAAATTGGGTGAAAAAATATTTGCTGGTATTTCGGAAACTCGTTATTGCTTAGAAGCTTGGCAACCCCTCTCAATGAAAGTGCTTTTCCACAGTCTGTGCCTAGGGCTACTTGAAGAGGAAACAAACCATAGAGACAAAACTGAGAACACCTTTATTTTGTCAAGTTTCAAAGATCTTCTACAAACCATGATGGATTCAGAGTTCCAAATTCATCTATCTATATAGCAGAGATAGAGTGCAACCTAAATATTGAAACTTCTCCTGTAGACGAACGCTTCAACCTAGAAGAACAAAATTTGGTGAGCCAAGTGGGATTTGTGTACCGATCATTACCACCCTGTATCATCAAGATTGGGTGAAAAAAATGTTTGCTGGTACTTCGGAAACTCGTTATTTCTTAGAAGCTTGGCAACCCCTCTCAATGAAAGTGCTTTATCACAGTCTGTGCGTAGGACTACTAAAAGAGGAAACAAAACATAGAGACAAAACTGAGAACTACTTTATTTTGTCAGTTTTAAAGAGCTACTGCAAACCGTATTGGATTTAGAGTTCCAAATTCATCTATCTATATAGGAGAGTACAGAGTGAAACCTAAAAATAAAAACTGCTACTGTAAACGAACGCTTCAACCTAGAAGAACAAAATTTGGTGAGCCAAGTGGGAATTGTGTACTTGTCGTTACCACCACATATCATCAAGATTCTGTGAAAAAATATTTGCTGGTATTTCGGAAACTCGTTATTTCTTAGAAGCTTGGCAACCCCTCTTAATGAAAATGCTTTTCCAGAGTCTGTGCCTAGGACTACTTGAAGAGGAAACAAATCATAAAGACAAAACTGAGAACTACTTTATTTTGTCAAGTTTCAAAGAGCTACTGCAAACCATGTTGGATTTAGAGTTCCAAACTCATCTATCTATATAGGAGAGAACAGAGGGAAACCTAAATATAAAAACTGCTACTGTAGACGAATGCTTCAACCTAGAAGAACAAAATTTGGTGAGCCAAGTGGGATTCTTTTACCGATCATCACCCCCAAGTATCATCAAGATTGGGTGAAACAATATTTGCTGGTATTTCAGAAATTCGTTATTTCTTAGAAGCTTGGCAACCGCTCTCAATGAAAGTGCTTTTCCACAGTCTGTGCCTAGGGCTACTTGAAGAGGAAACAAACCACAGAGACAAAACTGAGAACTCTTTTATTTTGTCAAGTTTCAAATAGCTACTACAAACCATGTTGGATTTAGAGTTCCAAATTCATCTATCTATTTAGGAGAGAACAGAGTGAAACCTAAATATAAAAACTGGAACTGTAGACGAACGCTTCACCCTAGAAGAACAAATTTGGTCAGCCAAGTGGGATTTGTGTACCGATCATCACCAACAAGTATCATCAATATTGGGTGAAAAAATATTTGCTGGTATTTCAGAAACTCGTTATTTCTCAGAAGCTTGGCAACCCTTCTCTATGAAGGTGCTTTTCCACAGAATACGCCTAGGACTACTAAAAGAGGAAACAAAACATAGAGACAAAACTGAGAACTACTTTATTTTGTCAAGTTTCAAAGAGCTACTGCAATCCATATTGGATTTAGAGTTCCAAATTAATCTATCTATATAGGAGAGAACAGAGTGAAATCTAAATATAAAATCTGCTACTGTAGACGAACGCTTCAACGTAGAAGAACAAAATTTGGTGAGCCAAGTTATATTTGTGGACCGCTCATCACCATCAAGTATCATCAAGATTGGGTGAAAAAATATTCGCTGGTATTTCAGAAACTCGTTATTTCTTAGAAGCTTGGTAACCCCTCTAAATGAAAGTGCTTTTCCACAGTATGTGCCTAGGGCTACTTGAAGAGGAAACAAACCATAGAGACAAAACTGAGAACTCTTTTATTTTGTCAATTTCAAATAGCTACTACAAACCATGTTGGATTTAGAGTTCCAAATTCATCTATCTATATAGGAGAGAACAGAGTAAAACCTAAACTTAAAAACTGCTACTGTAGACGAACGCTTCAACC
This sequence comes from Callospermophilus lateralis, assembly GCF_048772815.1. Lineage (NCBI taxonomy): Eukaryota > Metazoa > Chordata > Mammalia > Rodentia > Sciuridae > Callospermophilus > Callospermophilus lateralis. Next base: position 111,527 of record NW_027513651.1, on the reverse strand, counting down.
TAAAAGAACAAAATTTGGTGAGCAAAGTGGGATTTGTGTACCGATCATTACCACCATGTATCATCAAGATTGGGTGAAAAAAATGTTTGCTGGTACTTCGGAAACTCGTTATTTCTTAGAAGCTTGGCGACCCCTCTCAATGAAAGTGCTTTTTCACAGTCTGTGCGTAGGACTACTAAAAGAGGAAACAAAACATAGAGACAAAACTGAGAACTACTTTATTTTGTCAAGTTTTAAAGAGCTACTGCAAACCGTATTGGATTTAGAGTTCCAAATTCATCTATCTATATAGGAGAGTACAGAGTGAAACCTAAAAATAAAAACTGCTACTGTAAACGAACGCTTCAACCTAGAAGAACAAAATTTGGTGAGCCAAGTGGGAATTGTGTACTTGTCGTTACCACCACATATCATCAAGATTGGGTGAAAAAATATTTGCTGGTATTTCGGAAACTCGTTATTTCTTAGAAGCTTGGCAACCCCTCTTAATGAAAGTGCTTTTCCAGAGTCTGTGCCTAGGACTACTTGAAGAGGAAACAAATCATAAAGACAAAACTGAGAACTACTTTATTTTGTCAAGTTTCAAAGAGCTACTGCAAACCATGTTGGATTTAGAGTTCCAAATTCATCTATCTATATAGGAGAGAACAGAGGGAAACCTAAATATAAAAACTGCTACTGTAGACGAATGCTTCAACCTAGAAGAACAAAATTTGGTGAGCCAAGTGGGATTCTTTTACCGATCATCACCCCCAAGTATCATCAAGATTGGGTGAAACAATATTTGCTGGTATTTCAGAAATTCGTTATTTCTTAGAAGCTTGGCAACCGCTCTCAATGAAAGTGCTTTTCCACAGTCTGTGCCTAGGGCTACTTGAAGAGGAAACAAACCACAGAGACAAAACTGAGAACTCTTTTATTTTGTCAAGTTTCAAATAGCTACTACAAACCATGTTGGATTTAGAGTTCCAAATTCATCTATCTATTTTGGAGAGAACAGAGTGAAACCTAAATATAAAAACTGGAACTGTAGACGAACGCTTCACCCTAGAAGAACAAATTTGGTCAGCCAAGTGGGATTTGTGTACCGATCATCACCAACAAGTATCATCAATATTGGGTGAAAAAATATTTGCTGGTATTTCGGAAACTCGTTATTTCTCAGAAGCTTGGCAACCCTTCTCTATGAAGGTGCTTTTCCACAGAATACGCCTAGGACTACTAAAAGAGGAAACAAAACATAGAGACAAAACTGAGAACTACTTTATTTTGTCAAGTTTCAAAGAGCTACTGCAATCCATATTGGATTTAGAGTTCCAAATTAATCTATCTATATAGGAGAGAACAGAGTGAAATCTAAATATAAAATCTGCTACTGTAGACGAACGCTTCAACGTAGAAGAACAAAATTTGGTGAGCCAAGTTATATTTGTGGACCGCTCATCACCATCAAGTATCATCAAGATTGGGTGAAAAAATATTCGCTGGTATTTCAGAAACTCGTTATTTCTTAGAAGCTTGGCAACCCCTCTCAATGAAAGTGCTTTTCCACAGTATGTGCCTAGGGCTTCTTGAAGTGGAAACAAACCATAGAGACAAAACTGAGAACTCTTTTATTTTGTCAATTTCAAATAGCTACTACAAACCATGTTGGATTTAGAGTTCCAAATTCATCTATCTATATAAAAGAGAATAGAGTGAATCCTAAAAATAAAAACTGCTACTGTAGACGAACGCTTCAACCTAGAAGAACAAAATTTGGTGAACCAGGTGGCATTGTGTACTGATCATTACGACAAAGTATCATCAAGATTGGGTGAAAAAATATTTGCTGGTATTTCGGAAACTCGTAATTTCTTGGAAGGTTCGCAACCCCTCTCAATGAAAGTGGTTTTCCACAGTCAGTGCCTAGGGCTACTTAAAGAGGAAACAATCCATAGAGACAAAACTGAGACTTCCTTTATTTTGTCAAGTTTCAAAGAGCTACTACAAAACATGTTGGATTTAGAGTTCCAAATTTATCTATCTATATAAGAGAGAACAGAGTGAAACCTAAAAATAAAAACTGCTACTGTAAACGAATGCATCAAACTAGAAGGACAAAATTTGGTGAGCCAAGTGGGATTTGTGTCCTGATCATTACAACCAAGTATCATCAAGGTTGGGTGAAAAAATACTTGCTGGTATTTCGGAAACTCGTTATTTCTTAGAAGCTTGGCAACCCCTCTCAATGAAAGTGCTTTTCCACATTCTGTGCCTAGGACTACTTGAAGTGGAAACAAAACATAGAGACAAAACTGAGAACTACTTTATTTTGTCAAGTTTCAAAGAGCTACTGCAAACCATGTTGGATTTAGAGTTCCAAATTCATCTATCTATAAAGGAGAGAACAGAGGAAAACCTAAATATAAAAACTGCTACAGTAGACGAACGCTTCAACCTAGAAGAACAAAATTTGGTGAGCCAAGTGGGATTGGTTTACTGATCATCACCACCAAATATCATCAAGATTGGGTGAAAAAATATTTGCTGGTATTTCGGAAACTGGTTATTTCTTAGAATCTTGGCAACCGCTCTCAATGAAAGTGCTTTTCTACAGTCTGTGCCTAGGGCTACTTGAAGAGGAAACAAACCACAGAGACAAAACTGAGAACACTTTTATTTTGTCAATTTCAAATAGCTACTACAAACCATGTTGGATTTAGAGTTCCAAATTCATCTATCTATTTAGGAGAGAACAGAGTGAAACCTAAATATAAAAACTGCTACTGTAGACGAATGCTTCAACCTAGAACAACAAAATTTTGTGAGCCAAGTGGGATTTGTGTACCGATCATCACCAACAAGTATCATCAAGATTCGGTGAAAAAATATTTGGTGGTATTTCGGAAACTCGTTATTTCTTAGAAGCTTGGCAACCCCTCTCAATGAAAGTGATTTTCCACAGTCAGTGCCTAGGGCTACTTGAAGAGGAAAAAATCCATATAGACAAAACTGAGAACTCCTTTATTTTGCAAAGTTTCAAAGAGCTACTACAAACCATGTTGGATTTAGAGTTCCAAATTCATCTATCTATATAGGAGAGAATAGAGTGAAACCTAAAAATACGAACTGGTACTGTAAACGAACGCTTCAACCTATAAGAAAAAAATTTGGTAAGCCAAGTGGGATTTGTGTACTGATCATTACCACCAAGTATCATCAAGATTCGGTGAAAAAATATTTGCTGGTATTTCGGAAACTCGTTATTTCTTTGAAGCTTGGCAATCCCTCTCAATGAAAGTGCTTTTCCACAGTCTGTGCCTAGGACTACTTGAAGAGGACACAAAACATAGAGAAAAAACTGAGAACTACTTTATTTTGTCAAGTTTCAAAGAGCTACTGCAAACCATATTGGATTTAGAGTTCCAAATTCATCTATCTATATAGGAGAGAACAGAGTGAAACCTAAATATAAAAACTGCTACTGTAGACAAACGCTTCAACCTATAAAAACAAAAATTGGTGAGCCAAGTGTTATTTGTGGACAGATCATCACCACCAAGTATCATCAAGATTGGGTGAAAAAAATATTTGCTGGTATTTCAGAAACTCGTTATTTCTTAGAATCTTGGTAACCCCTCTCAATCAAAGTGCTTTTCCACAGTCTGTGCCTAGGGCTACTTGAAGATGAAACAAACCATAGAGACAAAACTGAGAGTTCCTTTATTGTGTCACGTTTCAAAGAGCCACTACAAACCATGTTGGATTTAGAGTTCCAAATTCATCTATCTATATAGCAGAGAACAGAGTGAAACCTAAACATAAAAACTGCTACTGTAGACGAACGCTTCAACCTAGAAGAACAAAATTTGGTGAGCCAAGTAGGATTTGTGTACTGATCATTACCACCAAGTAACAGAAAGATTGGGTGAAAAAATATTTGCTGGTATTTCGGAAACTCGTTATTGCTTAGAAGCTTGGCAACCCCTCTCAATGAAAGTGCTTTTCCACAGTCTGTGCCTAGGGCTACTTGAAGAGGAAACAAACCATAGAGACAAAACTGAGAACACCTTTATTTTGTCAAGTTTTAAAGAGCTACTGCAAACCATATTGGATTTAGAGTTCCAAATTAATCAATATATAAAGGAGAGTACAGAGTGAAACCGAAAAATAAAAACTACTACTGTAAATGAACGCTTCAACCTAGAAGAACAAAATTTGGTGAGCCAAGTGGGATTTGTGTACTGATCATCACCACCAAGTATCATGAAAATTGGATTAAAATATATTTGCTGGTATTTCGGAAACTCGTTATTTCTTAGAAGCTTGGCAACCCCTCTCCATGAAAGTGCTTTTCCACAGTCTGTGCCAAGGGCTACTTGAAGAGGAAACAAACCACAGAGACAAAACTGAGAACTCTTTTATTTTGTCAATTTCAAAAACTACTACAAACCATGTTGGATTTAGAGTTCCAAATTCATGTATCTATATAGGAGAGAATAGAGTGAAACCTAAACATAAAAACTGCTACTGTAGACGACTGCTTCAACCTAGAAGAAGAAAATTTCGTGAGCCAAGTGGGATTTGTGTACCGATCATCACCACCAAGTATCATCAAGATTCGGTGAAAAAATATTTGCTGGTATTTCGGAAACTCGTTATTTCTTAGAAGCTTGGCAACCCCTCTCAATGTAAGTGATTTTCCACAGTCAGTTCGTAGGGCTACTTGAAGAGGAATCAATCCATATAGACAGAATTGAGAACTCCTTTATTTTGCCAAGTTTCAAAGAGCTACTACAAACCATATTGGATTTAGAGTTCCAAATTCATCTATCTATATAGGAGAGAACAGAGTGAAACCTAAATATAAAAACTGCTACTGTAGATGAACACTTCAACCTAGAAAAACAAAAATTGGTGAGCCAAGTGTTATTTGTGGACAGATCATCACCACCAACTATCGTCAAGATTGGGTGAAAAAATATTTGCTGGTATTTCAGAAACTCGTTATTTCTTAGAATCTTGGCAACCCCTCTCCATGAAAGTGCTTTTCCACAGTCTGTGCCTAGGGCTACTTGAAGAGGAAACAAACAATAGAGACAAAACTGAGAACTCTTTTATTTTGACAAGGTTCAAAAAGCTACTACAAACCATGTTGGGTTTAGAGTTCCAAATTCATCTATCTATACAGGAGAGAACAGAGTGAAACCTAAAAATAAAAACTGCTACTGTAGACGAACACTTCAACCTAGAAGAACAAAATTTGGTGAGCCAAGTGGGATTTGTTTACCGATCATCACCACCAATTATCATCAATATTGGGTGAAAAAATATTTGCTGGTATTTCAGAAACTCGTTATTTCTTAGAATCTTGGCAACCCCTTTCAATGAAAGTGCTTTTCCACAGTCTGTGCCTAGGGCTACTTGAAGAGGAAACAAACCACAGAGACAAAACTGAGAACTCTTTTATTTTGTCAAGTTTCAAATAGCTACTACAAACCATGTTGGATTTAGAGTTCCAAATTCATGTATCTATATAGGAGAGAACAGAGTGAAACCTAAAAATAAAAACTGCTACTGTAAATGAACGGTGCAACCTAAAAGAACAAAATTTGGAGAGCCGAGTGGAATTTGTGTACTTGTCATTACCACCACGTATCATCAACTATGGGTGAAAAAATATTTGCTGGTATTTCGGAAACTCGTAATTTCTTGGAAGCTTGGCAACCCCTTTCAATGAAAATGCTTTTCCACAGTCTCTGCTTAGGGCTACATGAAGCGGAAACAAATCATAGAGACAAAACTGAGAACTCCTTTCTTTTGTCACGTTTCAAAGAGCTACTACAAACCATGTTGCATTTAGAGTTCCAAATTCATCTATCTATATAGGAGAGAAGAGAGTGAAACCTAAAATTAAAAACTGCTACTGTAAACAAACGCTTCAACCTAGGAGAACAAAATTTGGTGAGCCAAGTGGGATTTGTGTACTTGTCATTACCACCACGTATCATCAACATTGGGTGAAAAAATATTTGCTGGTATTTCGGAAACACGTAATTTCTTGGAAGCTTGGCAACCCCTTTCAATGAAAGTGCTTTTTCACAGACTCTGCATAGGGCTACATGAAGCGGCAACAAATCAAAGATTCAAAACTGAGAACTCCTTTATTTTGTCAAGTTTCAAAGAGCTACTACAAACCATGTTGGATTTAGAGTTCCAAATTCATCTATCTATAAAGGCGAGAAAAGAGGGAAAGTAAAAATATAATCTGCTAATGTAAATGAACGCTTCATCCTAGAAGAACCAAATTTGGTGAGTCAAGTGGGATTTGTGTACCGATCATTACTACCAAGGATCGTCAAGGTTGGGTGAAAAATATTTTCTGGTATTTCGGAAACTCGTTTTTTCTTAGAAGCTTGGCAACCCCTCTCAATGAAAGTGCTTTTCCACAGTCTGTGCCTAGGGCGACTTGAAGAGGAAACAAACAATAGAGACAAAAGTGAGAACTCCTCTACTTTGTCAAGTTTCAAAGAGCTATTACACACCATGTTGGATTTAGAGTTCCAAATCATCTATCTATGTAGAAGAGAACAGAGTGAAACCTAAATATAAAAACTGCTACTCTAGACGAACGCTTCAACCCAGAAGAACAAAATTTTTTGAGCCAAGTGGGGTTTGTGTACTTATCATTACCACCAAGTATCATCAAGATTGGGTGAAAAAATATTTACTGGGATTTCGGAATCTCGTTATTTCTTAAAAGCTTGGCAACCCCACTCAATGAAAGTGCATTTCCACAGTCTGTGCCTAGGGCGACTTGAAGAGGAAACAAACCATACAGACAAAACTGAGAACTCCTTTACTTTGTCAAGTTTCAAATAGCTATTAAACACCATGATGGATTTAGAGTTCCAAATTCATCTATCTATTTAGGAGAGAACAGAGTGAAACCTAAATATAAAAACTGCTCCTGTAGACGAACGCTTCAACCCAGAAGAACAAAATATGGTGAGCCAAGTGCAATTTGTGTACTGATCATTACCACCAAGTATCATCAACATTGGGTGAAAAAATTTTGCTGGTATTTCGGAAACTCGTTATTTCTTAGAAGCTTGGCAACCACTCTCAATGAAAGTGCTTTTCCACAGTCTGTGCCTATGGCAACTTGAAGAGGAAACAAACCATAGAGACAAAACTGACAACTCCTTTACTTTGTCAACTTTCAAAGAGCTACTACAAACCATGTTGGAATTAGAGTTCCAAATTCATCTATCTATTTAGGAGAGAACAGAGTGAAACCTAAAAATAAAAACTGCTACTGTAAACGAACGCTTCAACCTAGAAGAACAAAATTGGTGAGCCTAGTGGGATTTGTGTACTTGTCATTAACACCACGTATCATCAACGCTGGCTGAAAAAATATTTGCTGGTATTTCGGAAACTCGTAATTTCTTGGAAACCTGGCAACACCTTTCAAAGAAAGTGCTTTTCCACAGTCTCTGCTTAGGTCTACATGATGCGGAAACAAATAATAGAGACAAATCTGAAAACTCCTTTATTTTGTCAAGTTTCAAAGAGCTACTACAAACCATGTTGGATTTAGAGTTCCACATTCATCTATCTATATAGGAGAGAACAGAGGGAACTTAAAAATATGAACTGCTACTGTAAATGAACGCTTCCACCTAGAAGAACAAAATTTGGTGAGTCAAGTGGGATTTGTGTACTGATCATTAGTACCAAGTATCATCAAGATTGGGTGAAAAAATATTTGCTGGTATTTCGGAAACTCCTCATTTCTTAGAAGCTTGGAAACCCCTCTCAATGAAAGTGTTTTTCCACAGTCTGTGCCTAGGGCTACTTGAAGACGATACAAACCATACAGACAAAACTGAGAAATCCTTTATTTTTTCAACTTTCAAAGAGCTACTACAAACCATGTTGGATTTATAGTTCCAAATTCATCTATCTATATAGGAGAGAACAGAGTGAAACCTAAAAATAAAAACTGCTACTGTATACGAACGCTTCAACCTAGAAGAACAAAATTTGGTGAGGCAAGTGGGATTTGTGTACTGATCATTACCACCAAGTATCATCAGCATTGGTGAAAAAATATTTGCTGGTATTTCGGAAAATCTTTATTTCTTAGAAGCTTGGCAACCCCTCTCAATGAAAGTGCTTTTCCACAGTCTGTCCCTTGGGCTTCTTGAGGAGGAAACAAACCATAGAGACAAAACCGAGAACTCATTTATTTTGTCAAGTTTCAAAGAGCTATTACACACCATGTTGGATTTAGAGTTCCAAATCATCTATCTACGTAGGAGAGAACAGAGTGAAACCTAAATATAAAAACTGCTACTGTAGACGAACGCTTCAACCCAGAAGAACAAAATTTGGTGAGCCAAGTGGGGTTTGTGTACTGATCATTACCACCAAGTATCATCAAGATTGGGTGAAAAAATATTTACTGGTATTTCGGAAACTCGTTATTTCTTAAAAGCTTGGCAACCCCTCTCAATGAAAGTGCTTTTCCACAGTCTGTGCCTATGGCGACTTGAAGAGGAAACAAACCATAGAGACAAAACTGAGAACTCCTTTACTTTGTCAAGTTTCAAAGAGCTATTACACACCATGTTGGATTTAGAGTTCCAAATTTATCTATCTATGTAGGAGAGAACAGAGTGAAACCTAAATATAAAAACTGCTACTGTAGACGAACGCTTCAACCCAGAAGAACAAAATATGGTGAGCCAAGTGGGATTTGTGTACTGATCATTAACATCAAGTATCATCAACATTGGTGAAAAAATATTTGCTGGTATTTCGGAAACTCGTTATTTCTTAGAAGCTTGGCAACCCCTCTCAATGAAAGTGCTTTTCCACAGTCTGTGCCTAGGGCTTCTTGAAGAGGAAACAAACAATAGAGACAAAACTGAGAACTCCTTTATTTTGTCAACTTTCAAAGAGCTACTACAAACCATGTTGGATTTAGAGTTCCAAATTCATGTACCTACATAGGAGAGAACAGAGTGAAACCTAAAAATAAAAACTGCTACTCTAAACGAACACTGAAATCTAGAAGAACAAAATTTGGTGAGCCAAGTGGAATATGTGTACTTGTCATTACCACCACGTATCATCAACACTGGGTGAAAAAATATTTGCTGGTATTTCGGAAACTCGTAATTTCTTGGAAGCTTGGAAACCCCTTTCAATGAAAATGCTTTTCCACAGTCTCTGCTTAGGGCTACATGAAGCGGAAACAAATCATAGAGACAAAACTGAGAACTCCTTTCTTTTGTCAAGTTTCAAAGAGCTACTACAAACCATGTTGGATTTAGAGTTCCAAATTCATCTATCTATATAGGAAAGAACAGAGTGAAACCTTAAAATAAAAACTGCTACTGTAATCGAACGCTTCAACCTAAGAGAACAAAATTTGGTGAGCCAAGTAGGATTTGTGTACTTCTCATTACCACCACGTATCATCAACATTGGGTGAAAAAATATTTGCTGGTATTTCTGAAACTCGTAATTTATTGGAAGCTTGGCAACCCCTTTCAATGAAAGTGCTTTTTCACAGTCTCTGCTTAGGGCTACATGAAGCGGCAACAAATCAAATAGACAAAACTGAGAACTCCTTTATTTTGTCAAGTTTCAAAGAGCTATTACAGACCATGTTGGATTTAGAGTTCAAAATTTATCTATCTATATAGGAGAGAACAGACTGAAACCTAAGAATAAAAACTGCTACTCTAAACGAACGCTTCAACCTAGAAGAACAAAATTTGGTGAGCTAAGTGGGATTTGTGTACTGATCATTACCACCAAGTATCATCAAGATTGGGTGAAAAAATATTTTCTGGTATTTCGGAATCTCGTTATTTCTTAAAAGCTTGGCAACCCCTCTCAATGAAAGTGCTTTTCCACAATCTGTGCCTAAGGCGACTTGAAGAGGAAACAAACCATAGAGTCAAAACTGAGAAGTCCTTTATTTTGTCAAGCTTCAAAGAGCTATTACACACCATGTTGGATTTAGAGTTCCAAATTCATCTATCTATATAGGACAGAAAAGAGTGAAACCTAAATATAAAAACTGCTACTGTAGACCAACGATTCAACACAGAAGAACAAATTTTTGTGAGCCAAGTGGGATTTGTGTCCTGATCATTACCAGCAAGTATCATCAACATTGGGTGAAAAAATATTTGTGGGTATTTCGGAAACTCGTTATTTCTTAGAAGCTTGGCAACCCCTCTCAATGAAATTGATTTTCCACAGTCTGTGAATAGGACTACTTGAAGAGGAAACAAACCATTGACACAAAACTGAGAACTCCTTTGTTTTGTCAAGTTTCAAAAAGCTACTACAAACCATGTTGGATTTAGAGTTCCAAATTCATCTATCTATATAGGAGAGAACAGAGTGAAACCTAAAAATAAAAAGTGCTACTGTAAACGAACGCTTCAACCTAGAAGAAGAAAATTTGGTGACCCAAGTGGGATTTGTAGACTTGTCATTACCACCACGTATCATTAAGATTGGGTGAAAAAGTATTTGCTGGATTTAGGAAACTCGTAATTTCTTGGAAGCTTGGCAACTCCTCTCAATGTAAGTGCGTTTTCACAGTCTCTGCTTAGGACTACTTGAAGAGGAAACAAATGATAGAGACAAAACTGAGAACTGCTTATTTTGTCAAGTTTCAAAGAGCTACAACAAACCATGTTGGATTTAGAGTTCCAAATTCATCTATCTATATAGGACAGAACAGAGGAAACTTAAAAATATAAATTGCTACTGTAAACGAATGCTTCAACCTAGAAGAACAAAATTTGGTGAGTCAATGGGATTTGTGTTCCAATCATTACCACCAAGTATCATCAAGATTGGGTGAAAAAATATTTGCTGGTGTTTTGAAAACTCGTTATTTCTTAGAAGCTTGGCAACCCTTCTCAATGAAAGTGCTTTTCCACAGTCTGTGCCTAGGACTACTTGAAGAGAAAACAAACCATAGAGAAAAAACTGAGAACTCCTTTGTTTTGTCAAGTTTCAAAGAGCTACTACAAACCATGTTGAATTCAGAGATCCAAATTCATCTATCAATATAGGAGAGAACAGAGTGAAACCTAAATATAAAAACTGCTACTGTAGATGAACGCATCAACATAGATAAACAAAATTTAGTGAGCCAAGTGGGATTTGTGTACTGATCATTACCACCAAGTATCATCAAGATTGCGTGAAAAAATATTTGCTGGTATTTCAGAAACTCGTTATTTCTTAGAAGCTTGTCAAACCCTCTCAATGAAAGTGCTTTTCCACAGTCTGTGCCTAGGGCTACTTGAAGAGGAAACAAACCATAGAGAGAAAACTGAGAACGCCTTTATTTTGTCAAGTTACAAAGAGCTACTACAAACCATGGTGGATTTAGAGTTCCAAATTCATCTATCTATATAGGAGAGAACAGAGTGAAACCTAAAAATAAATACTGCTACTGTAAACGAACGCTTCAACGTAGAAGAAGAAAATTTGGTGAGCCAACTGGGATTTGTGTACTAATCATTACCACCAAGTATCATCAACATTGGGTAAAAAAAAATTTGCTGGGATTTCGGAAACTCGTTATTTCTTAGAAGCTTGGCAACCCCTCTCAATGAAAGTGCTTTTCCACAGTCTGTGCATAGGGCTACTTGAAGGGGAAACAAACCATAGAGACAAAACTGAGAACTCCTTTATTTTGTCAAGTTTCAAAGAGCTACTAAAAACCATGTTGGATTTAGAGTTCCAAATTCATCTATCTATGTAGGAGAGAACAGAGAGAAACCTAAATATAAAAACTGCTACTGTAGACGAATGCTTCAACCGAGAAGAACAAAATTTGGTGAGCCAAGTGGGATTTGTGTACTTGTCATTACCACCACGTATCATCAAGATTGGGTGAGAAAATATTTGCTGGTATTTCGGAAACTCGTAATTTCTTGGAAATTTGGCAACCCCTTTCAATGAAAGTGCTTTTCCACAGTCTGTGCCTAGGGCTACTTGAAGAGGAAACAAACCATAGAGACAAAACGGAGAACTCTTTTATTTTGTCAACTTTCAAACAGCTACTACAAACCATGTTGGATTTAGAGTTCCAAATTCATCTATGTATATAGGAGAGAACAGAGGAAAACTAAAAATATAATCTGCTAGTGTAAACAAACGCTTCATCCTAGAAGAACAAAATTTGGTGAATCAAGTGGGATTTGTGTAAAGATCATTACTACCAAGTATCATCAAGATTTGCCGAAAAATATTTCCTGGTATTTCGGAAACTCGTTATTTCTTAGAAGTTTGGCAACCCCTCTCAATGAAAGTGCTTTTCCACAGTCTGTGCCTAGGGCTACTTGAAGAGGAAACAAACCATAGAGACAAAACTGAGAACTCCTTTATTTTGTCAAGTTTCAAAGAGCTACTACAAACCATGTTGGATTTAGAGTTCCAACTTCATCTATGTATATAGGAGAGAACAGAGGAATACTAAAAATATAATCTGCTAGTGTAAACGAACGCTTCATCCTAGAAGAACAAAATTTGGTGAGTCTAGTGGGATTTGTGTAAAGATCATTACTACCAAGTATCGTCAAGATTGGGTGAAAAATATTTGCTGGTATTTCGGAAAATCGTTATTTCTTAGAATCTTGGCAACCCCTCTCAAAGAAAGTACTTTTCCAAAGTCTGTGCCTAGGGCTACTTGAAGAGGAAACAAACCATAGAGACAAAACTGAGAACTCCTTTATTTTGTCAAGTTTCAAAGGGCTACTACAAACCATGTTGGATTTAGAGTTCCAAATTCATCTATCTATGTAGGAGAGAACAGAGTGAAACCTAAATATAAAAACTGCTACTGTAGACGAATGCTTCAACCCAGAAGAACAAAATATGGTGAGCCAAGTGGGATTTGTATACTGATTATTACCACCAAGTATCATCAACATTGGTTGAAAAAATATTTGCTGGCATTTCGGAAACTTGTAATTTCTTGGAAGCTTGGCAAACCCTTTCAATGAAAGTGCTTTTCCACAGTCTCTGATTAGGGCTAAATAAAGTGGAAACAAATCATAGAGAAAAAACTGAAAACTCCTTTATTTTGTCAAGGTACAAAGAGCTACTACACACCATGTTGGATTTGGAGTTTTAAATTCATCTATCTATATATGACAGAACAGACTGAAACCTAAATATAAAAACTGCTCCTGTAGACGAACGCTTCAACCTAGAAAAACAAAATTTGGTGAGCCAAGTGGGATTTGTGTACTGATCATTACCTCCAAGTATCATCAAGATTGGGTGAAAAAATATTTGCTGGTATTTCGAAAATTGTTATCTCTTAGAAGCTTGGCAACCGCTCTCAATGAAAGTGCTTTTCCACACTCTATGCCTAGGGCTACTTGAAGATGAAACAAACCATAGAGACAAAACTGCGAACTCCTTTATTTTGTCAAGTTTCAAAGAGCTACTACAATCCATGTTGGATTTGCAGTTCCAAATTCATCTTTTCATATAGGAGAGATCAGAGGGAACTTAAAAATATAAACTGCTACTGTAAACGAACGCTTCAACCCAGAAGAACAAAATTTGGTGATCCAAGTGGGATTTGTTAACTGATCATTACCACCAACTATCATCAAGATTGGGTGAAAAAATATTTGCTGGTATTTCGGAAACTCGTAATTTGTTGGAACCTTGGCAACCCCTCTCAAGGAAAGTGCTTTTCCACAGTCACTGCTTAGGGCTACTTGAAGCGGAAACAAATCATAGAGACAAAACTGAGAACTCCTTCATTTTGTCAAGTTTCAAAGTGCTACTACAAACCATGTTGGATTTAGAGTTCCAAATTCATCTATCTATATAGGAGAGAACAGAGTGAAACCTAAAAATAAAAACTGCTACTGTAAACGAACGCTTCAACCTAGTAGAAGAAAATTTGGTGAGCCAAGTGGGATTTGTGGACTTGTCATTACCACCACGTATCATCAAGATTGGGTGAAAAAATATTTGCTGGATTTACGAAACACGTAATTTCTTGGAAGCTTGGCAACCCCTCTCAATGAAAGTGCTTTTCCACAGTCTGTGCCTAGGGCTACTTGAAGAGGAAACAAACCATAGAGACAAAACTGAGAACTCCTTTATTTTGTCAAGTTTCAAAGAGCTACTACAAACCATGTTCGATTTAGAGTTCCAAATTCATCTACCTATGTAGGAGAGAACAGAGTGAAACCTAAATATAAAAACTGCTACTGTAGACGAATGCTTCAACCGAGAAGAACAAAATTTGGTGAGCCAAGTGGGATTTGTGTAGTTGTCATTACCACCATGTATCATCAAGATTGGGTGAAAAAATATTTGCTGGTATTTCGGAAACTCGTAATTTCTTGGAAGATTGGCAACCCCTTTCAATGAAAGTGCTTTTCCACAGTCTCTGCTTAGGGCTACATGAAGCGGAAACAAATCATAGAGACAAAACTGAGAACTCTTTTATTTTGTCAACTTTCAAACAGCTACTACAAACCATGTTGGATTTAGAGTTCCAAATTCATCTATGTATATAGGAGAGAACAGAGGAAAACTAAAAATATAATCTGCTAGTGTAAACGAACGCTTCATCCTAGAAGAACAAAATTTGGTGAGTCAAGTGGGATTTGTGTAAAGATCATTACTACCAAGTATCATCAAGATTGGGTGAAAAATATTTGCTGGTATTTCGGAAACTCGTTATTTCTTAGAAGTTTGGCAACCCTTCTCAATTAAAGTGCTTTTCCACAGTCTGTGCCTAGGGCTACTTGAAGAGGAAACAAACCATAGAGACAAAACTGAGAACTCCTTTATTTTGTCAAGTTTCAAAGAGCTACTACAAACCATGTTGTATTTAGAGTTCCAAATTCATCTATGTATATAGGATAGAACAGAGGAAAACTAAAAATATAATCTGCTAGTGTAAACGAACGCTTCATCCTAGAAGAACAAAATTTGGTGAGTCTAGTGGGATTTGTGTAAAGATCATTACCACCAAGTATCATCAAGATTGGGTGAAAAATATTTGCTGGTATTTCGGAAACTCGTTATTTCTTAGTATCTTGGCAACCCCTCTCAATGAAAGTGCTTTTCCACAGGCTGTGCCTAGGGCTACTTGAAGAGGAAACAAACCATAGAGACAAAACTGAGAACTCCTTTATTTTGTCAAGTTTCAAATAGCTACTACAAACCATGTTGGATTTAGAGTTCCAAATTCATCTAACTATATAGGAGAGAACATAGAGAAACCTAAAAATAAAAACTGCTACTGTAGACGAACGCTTCAACCTAGAAGAACACAATTTAGTGAGCCAAGTGGGATTTGTGTACTGATCATTACTACTAAGTATCATCAAGATTGGATGAAAAAATATTTGCTGGTATTTCGGAAACTCGTTCTTTCTTAGAAACGTGGCAACCCCTCTCTATGAAAGTGCTTTTCCACAGTCTGTGCCCACGGCTACTTGAAGAGGAAACAAACCGTAGAGACAAAACTGAGAACTCCTTTCTTTTGTAAAGTTTCAAAGAGCTACTACAAACCATGTTGGATTTAGTGTTCCTAATTCATCTATCTATATAGGAGAGAACAGAGTGAAACCTAAAAATAAAAACTGCTACTGTAAACGAACACTTCAACCTAGAAGAAGACAATTTTTTGAGCCAAGTGGGATTTGTGGACTTGTCATTACCACCACGTATCATCAAGATTGGGTGAAAAAATATTTGCTGGATTTACGAAACACGTAATTTCTTGGAAGCTTGGCAACCCCTCTCAATGTAAGAGCTTTTCCACAGTCTCTGCTTAGGGCTACTTGAAGTGGAAATAAACCATGGAGACAAAACTGAGAACTCCTTTATTTTGTCAAGTTTCAAAGAGCTACTACAAACCATGTTGGATTTAGAGTTCCAAATTCATCTATCTATATAGGAGAGAACAGACTGAAACCTAAATACAAAAACTGCTACTGTAGACGAACGCTTCAACCTAGAAGAACAAAATTTGGTGAGCCAAGTGGGATTTGTGTACTGATCATTACCACCAAGTATCATCAAGATTGAATGAAAAAATATTTGCTGGTATTTCGGAAACTAGTTTTTTCTTAGAAGCTTGGCAACCCCTCTCAATGAAAGTGCTTTTGCACACTGTGTGCCTAGGGCTACTTGAAGATGAAACAAACCATAGAGACAAAACTGAGAACTCCTTTATTTTGTCAAGTTTCAAAGTGCTACTACAAACCATGTTGGATTTAGTGTTCCAAATTCATCTATCTATATAGGAGAGAACAGAGTGAAACCTAAAAATAAAAACTGCTACTGTAAACGAACGCTTCAACCTAGTAGAAGAAAATTTGGTGAGCCAAGTGGGATTTGTGGACTTGTCATTACCACCACGTATCATCAAGATTGGGTGAAAAAATATTTGCTGGATTTACGAAACACGTAATTTCTTGGAAGCTTGGCAACCCCTCTCAATGAAAGTGCTTTTCCACAGTCTGTGCCTAGGGCTACTTGTAGAGGAAACAAACCATAGAGACAAAACTGAGAACTCCTTTATTTTGTCAAGTTTCAAAGAGCTACTACAAACCATGTTCGATTTAGAGTTCCAAATTCATCTACCTATGTAGGAGAGAACAGAGTGAAACCTAAATATAAAAACTGCTACTGTAGACGAATGCTTCAACCGAGAAGAACAAAATTTGGTGAGCCAAGTGGGATTTGTGTAGTTGTCATTACCACCATGTATCATCAAGATTGGGTGAAAAAATATTTGCTGGTATTTCGGAAACTCGTAATTTCTTGGAAGATTGGCAACCCCTTTCAATGAAAGTGCTTTTCCACAGTCTCTGCTTAGGGCTACATGAAGCGGAAACAAATCATAGAGACAAAACTGAGAACTCTTTTATTTTGTCAACTTTCAAACAGCTACTACAAACCATGTTGGATTTAGAGTTCCAAATTCATCTATGTATATAGGAGAGAACAGAGTAAAACTAAAAATATAATCTGCTAGTGTAAACGAACGCTTCATCCTAGAAGAACAAAATTTGGTGTGTCAAGTGGGATTTGTGTAAAGATCATTACTACCAAGTATCATCAAGATTGGGTGAAAAATATTTGCTGGTATTTCGGAAACTCGTTATTTCTTAGAAGTTTGGCAACCCCTCTCAATTAAAGTGCTTTTCCACAGTCTGTGCCTAGGGCTACTTGAAGAGGAAACAAACCATAGAGACAAAACTGAGAACTCCTTTATTTTGTCAAGTTTCAAAGAGCTACTACAAACCATGTTGGATTTAGAGTTCCAAATTCATCTATGTATATAGGATAGAACAGAGGAAAACTAAAAATATAATCTGCTAGTGTAAACGAACGCTTCATCCTAGAAGAACAAAATTTGGTGAGTCTAGTGGGATTTGTGTAAAGATCATTACCACCAAGTATCATCAAGATTGGGTGAAAAATATTTGCTGGTATTTCGGAAACTCGTTATTTCTTAGTATCTTGGCAACCCCTCTCAATGAAAGTGCTTTTCCACAGTCTCTGCCTAGGGCTACTTGAAGAGGAAACAAACCATAGAGACAAAACTGAGAACTCCTTTATTTTGTCAAGTTTCAAATAGCTACTACAAACCATGTTGGATTTAGAGTTCCAAATTCATCTAACTATATAGGAGAGAACATAGAGAAACCTAAAAATAAAAACTGCTACTGTAGACGAACACTTCAACCTAGAAGAACACAATTTAGTGAGCCAAGTGGGATTTGTGTACTGATCATTACTACTAAGTATCATCAAGATTGGATGAAAAAATATTTGCTGGTATTTCGGAAACTCGTTCTTTCTTAGAAACGTGGCAACCCCTCTCTATTAAAGTGCTTTTCCACAGTCTGTGCCCACGGCTACTTGAAGAGGAAACAAACCGTAGAGACAAAACTGAGAACTCCTTTCTTTTGTAAAGTTTCAAAGAGCTACTACAAACCATGTTGGATTTAGTGTTCCTAATTCATCTATCTATATAGGAGAGAACAGAGTGAAACCTAAAAATAAAAACTGCTACTGTAAACGAACACTTCAACCTAGAAGAAGACAATTTTTTGAGCCAAGTGGGATTTGTGGACTTGTCATTACCACCACGTATCATCAAGATTGGGTGAAAAAATATTTGCTGGATTTACGAAACACGTAATTTCTTGGAAGCTTGGCAACCCCTCTCAATGTAAGAGCTTTTCCACAGTCTCTGCTTAGGGCTACTTGAAGTGGAAACAAACCATGGAGACAAAACTGAGAACTCCTTTATTTTGTCAAGTTTCAAAGAGCTACTACAAACCATGTTGGATTTAGAGTTCCAAATTCATCTATCTATATAGGAGAGAACAGAGTGAAACCTAAACACAAAAACTGCTACTGTAGACGAACGCTTCAAACTAGAAGAACAAAATTTGGTGAGCCAAGTGGGATTTGTGTACTGATCATTACCACCAAGTATCATCAAGATTGGATGAAAAAATATTTGCTGGTATTTCGGAAACTAGTTTTTTCTTAGAAGCTTGGCAACCCCTCTCAATGAAAGTGCTTTTGCACACTGTGTGCCTAGGGCTACTTGAAGATGAAACTAACCATAGAGACAAAACTGAGAACTCCTTTATTTTGTCAAGTTTCAAAGAGCTACTACAAACCATGTTGTATTTAGAGTTCCAAATTCATCTATCTATATAGCAGAGAACAGAGGGAACTTAAAAATATAAACTGCTACTGTAAACGAACGCTTCAACCTAGAAGAACGAAATTTGGTAAGTCAAGTGGGATTGGTGTACCAATCATTACCACCAAGTATCATCAAGATTGGGTGAAAAAATATTTGCTGGTATTTCGGAAACTCGTTATTTCTTAGAAGCTTGGCAACCCCTCTCAAGGAAAGTGCTTTTCCACAGTCTGTGACTAGGATACTTGAAGAGGAAACCAACCATAGAGAAAAAACTGAGAACTCCTTTATTTTGTCAAGTTTCAAAGAGCTACTACAAACCATGTTGGATTTAGAGTTCCAAATTCATCTATCTATATAGGAGAGAACAGAGTGAAACCTAAATATAAATACTGCTACTGTAAACGAACGCTTCAACCTAGAAGAACAAAATTTGGTGAACCAAGTGGCATTTGTATACTGATCATTACCACCAAGTATCATCAACATTGGGTGAAAAAATATTTGCTGGTATTTCGGAAACTCGTAATTTATTGGAAGCTTGGCAACCCCTTTCAATTAAAGTGCTTTTCCACAGTCTCTGCTTAGGGCTACATGAAGTCGAAACAAAGCATAAAGACAAAACTGAGAACTCCTTTATTTTGTCAAGCTTCAAAGAACTACTACAAACCATGTTGGATATAGAGTTCCAAATTCATCTATCTATATAGGAGAGAACAGAGGGAAAACTAAAAATATAAACTGCTACTGTAAACGAACGCTTCATCCTAGAAGAACAAAATTTGGTGAGTCAAGTGGGATTTGTGTACCAATCATGACCACCAAGTATCATCAAGATTAGTGAAAAAATATTTGCTGATATTTCGAAAAATCCTTATTTCTTAGAAGGTTGGCAACCCCTCTCGATGAAAGTACTTTTCCAGAGTCTGTGCCTAGGGCTACTTGAAGAGTAATCAAACCATAAAGACCAAACTGAGAACTCCTTTATTTGTCAAGTTTCAAAGAGCTACTACAAGCCATGTTGGATTTAGAGTTCCAAATTCATCTAACTATATAGGAGAGAACATAGAGAAACCTAATTATAAAAACTGCTACTGTAGACGAACACTTCAACCTAGAAGAACACAATTTAGTGAGCCAAGTGGGATTTGTGTACTGATCATTACTACCAAGTATCATCAAGATTTTGTGAAAAAATATTTGCTGGTATTTCGGAAACTCGTTCTTTCTTAGAAGTTTGGCAACCCCTCTCAATGAAAGTGCTTTTCCACAGTCTGTGGCCAGGGCTACTTGAAGAGGAAGCAAACCGCAGAGACAAAACTGAGAAATCCTTTCTTTTGTCAAGTTTCAAAGAGCTACTACTAACAATGTTGGATTTAGTGTTCCTAATTCATCTATCTATATAGGAGAGAACAGAGTGAAACCTAAAAATAAAAACTGCTACTGTAAACGAACGCTTCAACCTAGAAGAAGAAAATTTGGTGAGTCAAGTGGGATTTGTGGACTTGTCATTACCACCACGTATAATCAAGATTGGGTGAAAAAATATTTGCTGGTATATCGGGAACTAGTTTTTTCTTAGAAGCTTGGCAACCCCTCTCAATGAAAGTGCTTTTGCACACTGTGTGCCTCGGGCTACTTGAAGATGAAACAAACCATAGAGACAAAACTGAGAACTCCTTTATTTTGTCAAGTTTCAAAAAGCTACTACAAACCATGTTGGATTTAGAGTTCCAAATTCATCTATCAATTTAGGAGAGAACAGAGTGAAACCTAAATATGAAAACTGCTACTGTAGATGAACGCGTCAATGTAGAAGATCAAAATTTGTTGAGCCAAGTGGGATTTCGGTACTGATCATTACCAACAAGTATCATCAAGATTGGGTGAAAAAATATTTGCTGGTATTTTGGAAACTAGTTTTTTCTTAGAAGCTTGGCAACCCCTCTCAATGAAAGTGCTTTTGCACACTCGGTGCCTAGGGCTACTTGAAGATGAAACAAACCATAGAGACCAAACTGAAAACTCCTTTATTTTGTCAAGCTTCAAAGAGCTACTACAAACCATGTTGGATATAGAGTTCCAAATTCATCCATCTATAAAGGAGAGAACAGAGTAAATATAAAAACTGCTACTGTAGACGAACGCTTCTACCTAGAAGAACAAAATTTGGTAAGCCAAGTGGGATTTGTGTACTTGTCATTACCACCACGTATCATCAACATTGGGTGAAAAAATATTTGCTGGTATTTCGGAAACTCGTAATTTCTTGGAAGCTTGGCAACCCCTTTCAATGAAAGTGCTTTTCCACAGTCTCTGCTTAGGGCTACATGAAGCAGAAAGAAATCATATAGACAAAACTGAAAACTCCTTTATTTTGTCAAGTTTCAAAGAGCTACTTCAAACCCTGTTGGATTTAGAATTTCAAATTCATCTATCAATATAGGAGATAACAGATTCAAACCTAAATATAAAAATTGCTACTGTAGACGAATGCTTCAACCTAGAAGAACAAAATTTGGTGACCCAAGTTGGATTTGTGGACTTGTCATTACCACAACGTATCATCAAGATTGGGTGAAAAAATATTTGCTGGTATTTTGGAAATTCGTTATTTCTTAGAAGCTTTGCAACCTCTCTCAATGAAAGTGCTTTTCCACAGTCTGTGCCTAGGGCTACTTGAAGAGGAAACAAACCATAGAGACAAAACTGAGAACTTCTTTATTTTGTCAAGTTTCAAAGAGCTACTACAAACCATGTTTAATTTAGAGTTCCAAATTCATGTATCTATATAGGAGACAACAGAGTGAAACCTAAAAATAAAAACTGCTGTAAACGAACGTTTCAACAAAGAAGAACAAAATTTGTTGAGATACGTGGTATTTGTGTACTTGTCATTACCACCATGTATCATCAACTTTGGGTGAAAAAATATTTGCTTGTATTTCGGAAACTCATAATTTCTTGGAAGCTTGGCAAACCCTTTCAATGAAAGTGCTTTTTCACAATCTCTACTTTGGGCTACATGAAGCGGAAAAAAATCATAGAGACAAAACTGAAAACTCCTTTATTTTGTCAAGTTTCAAAGATCTACTACAAACCATGTTGGATTTAGAGTTCCTAATTCATCTATCAATATAGGAGAGAACAGAGTGCAACCTAAAAATGAAAACTGCTACTGTAAACTAACGCTTCAACCTAGAAGAACAAAATTTGGTGAGTCAAGTGGGATTTGTGGACTTGTCATTACCACCACGTATCATCAAGATTGGCTGAAAAAATATTTGCTGGTATTTCAGAAACTCGTTTTTTCTTAGAAGCTTGGCAACCCCTCTCAATGAAAATGCTTTTCCACAGTCTGTGCATAGGGCTACTTGAAGAGAAAGCAAACCATAGTGACAAAACTGAGAACTTCTTTATTTTGTCAAGATTCAAAGAGCTACTAAAAACCATGTTGTATTTAGAGTTCCAAATTCATGTATCTATATAGGAGACAACAGAGTGAAACCTAAAAATAACAACTGCTACTGTAAACGAACTCTTCAACCTAGAAGAACAAAATTTGGTCAGCCAAGTGGGATTTGTGTACTGATCATTACCACCACATATCATCAACATTGGGTGAGAAAATATTTGCTGGTATTTCAGAAACTCATAATTTCTTGGAAGCTTGGCAACCCCTTTCAATGATAGTGCTTTTCCACAGTCTCGGCATAGGGCTACTTGAAGAGGAAACAAATCATAGAGACAAAACTGAGAACTCCTTTATTTTGTCAAGTTAAAAAGAGCTCCTACAAACCATGTTGGATTTAGAGTTCCAAATTCATCTATCTATATAGGAGAGAACAGAGAAAAATCTAAAAATAAAAACTGGTACTGTAAACGAACGCTTCATCATAGAAGAACAAAATTTGGTGAGTCAAGTGGGATTTGTGTACCGATCATGACCACCAACTATCATCAAGATTCGGTGAAAAAATATTTGCTGATATTTCGGAAACTCATTATTTCTTAGAGGCTTGGCAACCCCTCTTATTGAAAGTGCTTTTCCACAGTCTGTGACTGGGGCTACTTTAAGAGGAAACAAACCATAGAGACAAAACTGAGAACTCCTTTATTTTGTCAAGTCTCAAAGACCTACTACAAACCATGTTGGATTTAGAGTTCCAAATTCATCTATCTATATAGGAGAGAACAGAGGGAAAACTAAAAATATAAACTGCTACTGTAAACGAACTCTTCAACCTAGAAGAACAAAATTTGGTGAGCCAAGTGGGATTTGTGTACTGATGATTACCACCACATATCATCAACATTGGGTGAAAAAATATTTGTTGCTATTTCGGAAACTCGTATTTTCTTGGAAGCTTGGCAACCCCCTTCAATGATAGTGCTCTTCCACAGTCTCTGCTTAGGGATACGTGAAGCGGAAACAAATCATTGAGACAAAACTGAAAACTCCTTTATTTTGTCAAGTTTCAAAGAGCTACTACAAACCATGTTGGATTTAGAGTTCCAAATTCATCTTTCTATAAACAAGAGAACAGAGTGAAACCTAAATATAAAACCTGGTACTGTAGACGAACGCATCGACCTAAAAGAGCAAAATTTGGTGAGTCAAGTGGGATTTGTGTACCGATCATTACCACCAAGTATCATCAAGATTGGGTGAAAACCTATTTGCTGGCATTTCGGAAACTCGTAATTTCTTGGAAGCTTGGCAACCCCTCTCAATGAAAGTGCTTTTCCAAAGTCAGTGCCTAGGGCTTCTTGAAGAGGAAACAATCCATAGAGACAAAAGTAAGAACTCCTTTATTTTGTCAATTTCAAAGAGCTACTACAAACCATGGGGGAGTTAGAGTTCCAAATTCATCTATCTATATAGGAGAGAACAGAGTGAAACCTAAAAATAAAAACAGTTACTGTAAACGAACGCTTCAACCTAGAAGAAGAAAATTTGGTGAGCCAAGTGGGATTTGTGTACTGATCAATACCACCAAGTATCATCAAGATTCGGTGAAAAAATATTTGCTGGTATTTCGGAAACACGTTATTTCTTAGAAGCTTGGCCACCCCTCTCAATGAAAGTGCTTTTCCACAGTCTGTGCCTAGGACTACTTGAAGAGGAAACAAAACATAGAGAAAAAACTGAGAAATCCTTTCTTTTGTCAAGTTTCAAAGAGCTACTGCAAACCATGTTGGATTTAGAGTTCCAAATTCATCTATGTATATAGGAGAGAACAGAGGGAAACCTAAATATGAAAACGGCTACAGTAGACGAACGCTTCAACATAGAAGAAAAAAATTTGATGAGCCAAGTGGGATTTGTGTACTCATCATTATCACCAAGTATCATCAACCTTGGGTAAAAAATATTTGCTGGTATTTCAGAAACACTTTATTTCTTAGAAGCTTAGCAACCCCTCTCATTGAAAGTGCTTTTCCACCGTCTGTGCCTAGGGCTACTTGAAGAGGAAACAAACCATAGAGACAAAACTGAGAACTCCTTTATTTTGTCAAGTTTCAAAGATCTACTACAAACCATGTTGGATTTAGAGTTCCAAATTTATCTATCTATATAGCAGAGAACAGAGTGAAACCTAAATATAAAAACTGATACTGTAGACGAACGCTTAAACCTAGCAGAATAAAATTTGGTGAGCCAAGTGGGATTTGTGTACCGATCAATACCACCAAGTATCATGAATATTGGGTGAAAAAATATTTGCTGGTATTTCGGAAACTCGTAATTTCTTGGAAGCTTGGCAACCCCTCTCAATCAAAGTGATTTTCCACAATCAGTGCCTAGGGCTACTTGAAGCAGAAACAAATCATAGAGACAAATCTGAGAACTCCTTTTTTTTGTCAAGTTTCAAAGAGCTACTACAAACCATATTGGATTTAGAGTTCCATATTCATCTGTCTATATAGGAGAGAACAGAGTGAAACCTAAAAATAAAAACTGCTACTGTAAACGAACGCATCAACTTAGAAGAACAAAATTTGGTGAGTCAAGTGGGATTTGTGTACCGATCATTACCACCAAGTATCATCAAGATTGGTTGAAAAAACATTTGCTGGTATTTCGGAAACTCGTAATTTCTTGGAAGCTTGGCAAACCCTCTCAATGAAAGTGCTTTTCCACACTCAGTGCCTAGTGCTACTTGAAGGGGAAACAATCCATAGAGACAAAACTAAGAATTCCTTTATTTTGTCAAGTTTCAAAGAGCTACTAAAAACCATGTGGGATTTAGAGTTCAAAATTCATCTAACTATATAGCAGAGAACAGAGTGAAACCTAAATATAAAAACTGTTCTAGTAGACGAATGCTTCAACTTAGAAGAAAAAAATTTGGGATTTGTGTACTCATCATTATCACCAAGTATCATCAACATTGGGTGAAAATATATTTGCTGGTATTTCAGAAACTCGTTATTTCTTAGAAGCTTGGCAACCTCTCTCAATGAAAGTGCTTTTCCACACTCTATGCTTAGGGCTACTTGAAGAGGAAAAAAACCATAGAGACAAATCTGAGAACTCCTTAATTTTGTCTAGTTTCAAAGAGCTACTACAAACCATGTTGGATTTAGAGTTCCAAATTCATCTATCTATATAGCAGAGAATAGAGTGAAACCTCAATATAAAAACTGCTACTGGAGACGAACGCTTCAACCTAGAAGAAGAAAACTTGGTGAGCCAAGTGGGATTTGTGTACCGATCATTCCACCAAGTATCATCAAGATTGGGTGAAAAAATATTTGCTGGTATTTCGGAAACTCGTAATTTCTTGGAAGCTTGGAAACCCCTTTCAATGAAAGTGCTTTTCCACCGTCTGTGCCTAGGGCTATTTGAAGAGGAAACAAACCATAGAGACAAAACTGAGAACTCCGTTATTTTGTCATGTTTCAAAGAGCTAATAGAATCCATGTTGGATTTAGAGTTCCAAATTCATCTATCTATATAGGAGAGAACAGAGTGAAACCTAAAAATAAAAACTGCTACTGAAAACGAACGCATCAACCTAGAAGAATAAAATTTGGTGAGTCAAATGGGATTTGTGTACCAATCATTACCACCAAGTATCATCAAGATTGGGTGAAAAAATATTTGGGGGTATTTCGGAAACTCGTAATTTCTTGGAAGCTTGGCAAACCCTCTCAATGAAAGTGCTTTTCCACAGTCTGTGCCTAGGACTACTTGAACACGAAACAAAACATAGAGACATAACTGAGAACTACTTTATTTTGTCAATTTTCAAAGAGCTACTGCAAACCATGTTGGATATAGAGTTCCAAATTCATCTATCTAGGAGACAACAGAGTGAAACCTAAAAATAAAAACTGCTACTGAAAACGAACGCATCAACCTAGAAGAACAATATTTGGTGAGCCAAGTGGGATTTGTGTACTTGTCATTACCACAACGTATGATGAACATTGGGTGAAAAAATGTTTGCTGGTATTTCGGAAACTCGTAATTTCTTGGAAGCTTGGCAACCCCTCTCAATGAAAGTGCTTTTCCACAGTCTGTGCCTAGGGCTACTTGAAGAGGAAACAAACCATAAAGAGAAAACTGAGAACTCCTTTATTTTCTCAAGTTTCAAAGAGCTACTACAACCATGTTGGATTTAGAATTCCAAATTCATCTACCTATATAGCAGAGAACAGAGTGAAACCTAAATATAAAAACTGTTCTAGTAGGCGAACGCTTCAACTTAGAAGAAAAAAATTTGATGAGCCAAGTGGGATTTGTGTACTCATCATTATCACCAAGTATAATCAACATTGGGTGTAAATATATTTGCTGGTATTTCGGACACGTTATTTCTTAGAAACTTGGCAACCCCACTCAATGAAAGTGCTTTTCCACAGCCCGCCTAGGGGTACTTGAAGAGGAAACAAATCATAGAGACAAAACTGAGAACTCCTTTATTGTGTCAAGTTTCAAAGAGCTACTACAAACTATGTTGGATTTAGAGTTCCAAATTCATCTATCTTTATAGCAGAGAATAGAGTGAAACCTAAATATAAAACTGCTACTGTAGACGAATGCTTCAACCTAGAAGAACAAAATTTGGTGAGCCAAGTGGGATTTGTGTACCGATCATTACCACCAAGTATCATCAAGATTGGGTGAAAAAATATTTGCTGGTATTTCGGAAACTCGTAATTTCTTAGAAGCTTGGCAACCCCTCTCAATGAAAATGCTTTTAACAGTCTGTGCCAGGGCTACTTGAAGAGGAAACAAGCTAGTGAGACAAAACTGAGAACTCCTTTATTTTGTCAGGTTTTCAAAGAGCTACTACAAACCATGTTGTATTTAGAGTTCCAAATTCGTCTATCTATATAGGAGAGAACAGAGTGAAACCTAAAAATATAAACTGCTACTGAAAACGAATGCATCAACCTAGAAGAATAAAATTTAGTGAGTCAAGTGGGATTTGTGTACCGATCATTACCACCAAGTATCACTAAGATTGGGTGAAAAAATATTTGCTCGAATTTCGGAAACTCATAATTTCTTGGAAGCTTGGCAACCCTTCTCAATGAAATTGCTTTTCCACAGTCAGTGCCTAGGGCTACTTGAAGAGGAAACAATCCATAGAGACAAAACTAAGAACTCTTTTATTTTGTCAAGTTTCAAAGAGCTACTACAAACCATGTTGGATTTAGAGTTCCAAATTCATCTATCTATATAGGAGAGAAAAGAGTGAAACCTAAAAATTAAAAACTCTTACTGTAAACGAACGCTTCACCTAGAAGAACAAAATTTGGTGAGCCAAGTGGGATTTGTGTACTGATCATTACCACCAAGTATCATCAAGATTCGGTGAAAAAATATTTGCTGGTATTTCGGAAACTCATTATTTCTTAGAAGCTTGGCAACCCCTCTCAATGAAAGTCCTCTTCCACAGTCTGTGCCTAAGACTACTTGAAGAGGAAACAAAACATAATGACAAAACTGAGAACTTCTTTATTTTGTCAAGTTTCAAAGAGCTACAGCAAACCATGTTGGATTTAGAGTTCCAAATTCATCTATCTATATAGGAGAGAATAGAGGGAAACCTAAATATAAAAACTGCTACAGTAGACGAACGCTTCAACCTAGAAGTACAAAATTTGGTGAGCCAAGTGGAATTTGTGTCCTTGTCCTTACCACCAAGTATAATCAAGATTGGGTGAAAAAATATTTGCTGTTATTTCGGAAACTCGTTATTTCTTTGAAGCTTGGCAACACCTCTTAATGAAAGTGCTTTTCCACAGTGTGTGCCTGGGCTACTTGAAGAGGAAACAAACCATAGAGACAAAACTGAGAACTCCTTTATTTTGTCAAGTTTCAAAGAGCTACTACAAACCATGTTGGATTTAGAGTTCCAAATTCATCTATCTATATAGGAGAGAACAGAGTGAAACCTAAAATTAAAACTGCTACTGAAAACGAACGCATCAACCTAGAAGAACAAAATTTGGTGAGTCAAGTGGGATTGGTGTACCAATCATTACCACCAAGTATCATCAAGATTGGGTGAAAAAATATTTGCTGGTAATTTGGGAACTCTTAATTTCTTGGAAGCTTGGCAACCCCTCTCAATGAAAGTGCTTTTCCACAGTCAGTGCCTAGGGCTACTTGAAGAGGAAACAATCCATAGAGAAAAAACTAAGAACTCCTTCATTTTGTCAAGTTTCAAAGAGCTACTACAAACCATGTTGGATTTAGAGTTCCAAATTCATCTATCTATATTGGAGAGAACAGAGTGAAACCTAAAATTAAACACTGCTACTGTAAAAGAACGCATCAACCTAGAAGAAAAAATTTGGTAAGTCAAGCGGGATTTGTGTACCGATCATTACCACCAATATCGTCAAGATTGGTTGAAAAAATATTTGCTGGTATTTCGGAAACTCGTAATTTCTTGGAAGCTTGGCAACCCCTCTCAATGAAAGTCCTTTTCCACAGTCAGTGCCTAGCGGTACTTGAAGAAGAAACAATCTATAGAGACAAAACTAAGAACTCCTTTATTTTGTTAAGTTTCAAAGAGCTACTACAAACCATGTTGGATTTAGAGTTCCAAATTAATCTATCTGTATAGGAGAGAACAGAGTGAAACATAAAAATAAAAACTGTTACTGTCAACGAACGCTTCAACCTAGAAGAACAAAATTTGGTGAGCCAAGTGGGATTTGTGTACCGATCAATACCACCAAGTATCATGAATATTGGATGAAAAAATATTTGCTGGTATTTCGGAAACTCGTAATTTCTTGGAAGCTTGGCAACCCCTCTCAATCAAAGTGCTTTTCCACAGTCTCTGCTTAGTGCTACATGAAGCGGAAACAAATCATAGAGACAAAACTGAGAAATCCTTTCTTTTGTCAAGTTTCAAAGAGCTACTACAAACCATGTTGGATTTAGAGTTCCAAATTCATCTATCCGTATAGGAGAGAACAGAGGGAAAACTAAATATAAAAACTGCTACTGTAGACGAACGCTTCAACCTAGAAGAACAAAATTTGGTGAGACAAGTGGAATTTGTGTACTTGTCCTTACCACCAAGTATCATCAAGATTGGGTGAAAAAATATTTGCTGGTACTGTGGAAACTTGTTATTTATTCGAAGCTTGGCAACACCTCTCAATGAAAGTGCTTTTCCACAGTCTGTGCCTGAGCTACTTGAAGAGGAAACAAACCATAGAGACAAAACTGAGAACTCCTTTATTTTGTCAAGTTTCAAAGAGGTACTACAAACCATGTTGGATTTAGAGTTCCAAATTCATCTATCTATATAGGAGAGAACAGAGTGAAACCTAAAAATAAAAACTGCTACTGAAAACGAACGCATGAACCTAGAAGAATAAAATTTGGTGAGTCAAATGGGATTTGTGTACCAATCATTACCACCAAGTATCATCAAGATTGGGTGAAAAAATATTTGGGGGTATTTCGGAAACTAGTAATTTCTTGGAAGCTTGGCAACCCCTCTCAATGATGTGCTTTTCCACCGTCTG
This sequence comes from Callospermophilus lateralis, assembly GCF_048772815.1. Classification (NCBI taxonomy): domain Eukaryota; kingdom Metazoa; phylum Chordata; class Mammalia; order Rodentia; family Sciuridae; genus Callospermophilus; species Callospermophilus lateralis. The sequence goes on along the minus strand of NW_027513651.1, from coordinate 81,781 downwards.
TGCCCAGGGCTACTGGAAGAGGAAACAAACCATAGACACAAAACTGAGAACTCCTTTATTTTGTCAAGTTTCAAAGAGCTACTACAAACCATATTGGATTTAGAGTTCCAAATTCATCTATCTATATAGGAGAGAACAGAGTGAAACCTAAAAATAAAAACTGCTACTGTAAACGAACGCATGAACCTAGTAGAACAAAATTTGGTGAGTCAAGTGGGATTTGTGTACCGATCATTACCACCAAGTATCATCAAGATTGGGTGAAAAATATTTGCTGGTATTTCGGAAACTCGTAATTTCTTGGAAGCTTGTCAACCCCTCTCAATGAAAGTGCTTTTCCACAGTCAGTGCCTAGGGCTACTTGAAGAGGAAACCATCCATAGAAAAACTAAGAACTTGTTTATTTTGTCAAGTTTCAAAAATCTACTACAAACCATGTTGGAGTTAGAGTTCCAAATTCATCTATCTATATAGGAGTGAACAGAGTGAAACCTAAAATTAAAAACTGTTACTGGAAACGAACGCTTCAACCTAGAAGAACAAAATTTGGTGAGACAAGTGAGATTTGTGTACTGATCATTACCACCAAGTATCATCAAGATTCGGTGAAAAAATATTTGCTGGTATTTCGGAAACTCATTATTTCTTAGAAGCTTGGCAACCCCTCTCAATGAAAGTCCTATTCCACAGTCTGTGCCTAAGACTACTTGAAGAGGAAACAAAGCATAATGACAAAACTGAGAACTTCTTTATTTTGTCAAGTTTCAAAGAGCTACAGCAAACCATGTTGGATTTAGAGTTCCAAATTCATCTATCTATATAGGAGAGAACAGAGGGAAACCTAAATATAAAAACTGCTACAGTAGACGAACGCATGAACCTAGTAGAACAAAATTTGGTGATCCAAGTGGGATTTTTGTACTTGTCCTTACCACCAAGTATCATCAAGATTGGGTGAAAAAATATTTGCTGGTATTGCGGAAACTCGTTATTTCTTAGAAGCTTGGCAACCCCTCTCAATGAAAACGCTTTTCCATAGTCTGTGCCCGGGCTACTTGAAGAGGAAACAACCTAGTGAGACAAAACTGAGAACTCCTTTATTTTGTCAAGTTTCAAAGAGCTACTACAAACCATGTTGGATTTAGAGTCCCAAATTCGTCTATCTATATATTAGAGAACAGAGTGAAACGTAAAAATAAAAACTGCTACTGAAAACGAACGCATCAACCTAGAAGAATAAAATTTGGTGAGTCAAGTGGGATTTGTGTACCAATCATTACCACCAAGTATCATCAAGATTGGGTGAAAAAATATTTGGGGGTATTAAGGAAACTCGTAATTTCTTGGAAGCTTGGCAACCCCTCTCAATGAAAGTGCTTTTCCACAGTCAGTGCCTAGCGCTACTTGAAGAGGAAACAATCCATAGAGACAAAACTAAGAACTCCTACATTTTGTCAAGTTTCAAAGAGCTACTACAAACCATGTTGGATTTAGAGTTCCAAATTCATCTATCCCTATAGGAGAGAACGGAGAGAAAAGTAAATATAAAAACTGCTACTGTAGACGAACGCTTCAACCTAGAAGAACAAAATTTGGTGAGACAATTGGAATTTGTGTACTTGTCCTTACCACCAAGTATCATCAAGATTGGGTGAAAAAATATTTGCTGGTACTTTGGAAACTCGTTATTTATTCGAAGCTTGGCAACACCTCTCAATGAAAGTTCTTTTCCACAGTCTGTGCCTGGGCTACTTGAAGAGGAAACAAACCATAGAGACAAAACTGAGAACTCCTTTATTTTGTCAAGTTTCAAAGAGCTACTACAAACCATGTTGGATTTAGAGTTCCAAATTAATCTATCTGTATAGGAGAGAACAGAGTGAAACCTAAAAATTAAAAACTGTTACTGTATACGAACGCTTCACCTAGAAGAACAAAATTTGGTGAGCCAAGTGGGATTTGTGTACTGATCATTACCACCAAGTATCATCAAGTTTCGGTGAAAAAATATTTGCTGTTATTTCGGAAACTCGTTATTTCTTAGAAGCTTTGCAACCCATCTCAATGAAAGTGCTTTTCCACAGTCTGTACCTAAGACTACTTGAAGAGGAAACAAAACATAGAGACAAAACTGAGAACTACTTTATTTTATCAAGTTTCAAAGAGCTACTGCAAACCATGTTGGATTTAGAGTTCCAAATTCATCTATCTATATAGGAGAGAACAGAGGGAATCCTAAATATTAAAACGGCTACAGTAGACGAACGCTTCAACCTAGAAGAACAAAATTTGGTGAGCCAAGTGGGATTTGTGTACTTGTCCTTACCACCAAGTATCATCAAGATTGGGTGAAAAAATATTTGCTGGTATTTCGAAAACTCGTTATTTCTTAGAAGCTTGGCAACCCCTCTCAATGAAAGTGCTTTTCAATAGTCTGTGCCAGGGCTACTTGAAGAGGAAACAAACCATAGAGAAAAACCTGAGAACTCCTTTATTTTTTCAAGTTTCAAAGAGCTACTACAAACCATGTTGCATTTAGAGTTCCAAATTAATCTATCTATATAGGAGAGAACAGAGTGAAACCTAAAAATTAAAAACTGTTACTGTAAACGAACGCTTCACCTAGAAGAACAAAATTTGGTGAGCCAAGTGGGATTTGTGTACTTCTCCTTACCACCAAGTATCATCAAGATTCGGTGAAATAATATTTGCTGGTATTTCGGAAACTTGTTATTTTTTAGAAGCTTGGCAAACCCTCTCAATGAAAGTGCTTTTCCACAGTCTGTGCCAGGGCTACTTGAAGAGGAAACAAACCAAAGAGACAAAACTGAAAACTCCTTTATTTTGTCAATTTTCAAAGAGCTACTACAAACTATGTTGGATTTAGAGTTCCAAATTCATCTATCTATATAGGAGAGAACAGAGTGAAACCTAAAATTAAAAACTGCTACTGAAATCGAACGCATCAACCTAGAAAAACAAAATTTGGTGAGTCAAGTGGGATTTGTGTACCGATCTTTACCACCAAGTATCATCAAGATTCGGTGAAAAAATATTTGCTGGTATTTCGGAAAGTCATAATTTCTTGGAAGCTTAGCAACCCCTCTCAATGACAGTGCTTTTCCACAGTCAGGGCCTAGGGTTACTTGAAGAGGAAACAATCCATAGAGACAAAACTAAGAATTCCTTTATTTTGTCAAGTTTCAAAGAGCTACTACAAACCATGTTGGATTTAGAGTTCCAAATTCATCTATCTATATAGGAGAGAACAGAGTGAAACCTAAAATTAAAAACTGCTACTGAAAACGAACGCATCAACCTAGAAGAACAAATTTTGGTGAGTCAAGTGGGATATGTGTACCGATCATTAGCACCAAGTATCATCAAGATTGGGTTAAAAAATATTTGCTGGTATTTCGGAAACTCGTAATTTCTTGGAAGCTTGGCAACCCCTCTCAATGAAAGTGCTTTTCCACAGTCAGTCCTTAGGGCTCCTTGAAGCAGAAAAAATCATAGAGACAAAACTGAGAACTCCTTTATTTTGTCAAGTTTCAAAGAGCTACTACAAACCATGTTGGATTTAGAGTTTCAAATTCATCTATCTATATAGGAGAGAACAGAGAGAAACCTAAATATAAAAACTGCTACTGTAAACGAACGCTTCAACCTAGAAGAACAAAATTTGGTGAGACAAGTGGGATTTGTGTACTGATCACTACCACCAAGTATCATCAACGTTGGGAAATAAATATTTGCTGGTATTTCGGAAATTCGTTATTTCTTAGAAGCTTGACCACCCCTCTCAATGAAAGTGCTTTTCCACCGTCTGTGCCTAGGGCTACTTGAAGAAAAACAATTGATAGGGACAAAACTGAGAACTCCTTTATTTTGTCAGGTTTCAAAGAGCTAGTACAAACCATGTTGGATTTAGAGTTCCAAATTCATCTATCTATATAGGAGAGAACAAAGTGAAACCTAAAAATAAAAACTGCGAATGTAAACGAACGCTTCAACCTAGAAGAACAAAATTTGGTGAGCCAAGTGGGATTTGTGTACTTGTCATTACCACAACGTATGATGAACATTGGGTGAAAAAATATTTGCTGGTATTTCGGAAACTCGTAATTTCTTGGAAGATTGGCAACCCTTTTCATTGAAAGTGCTTTTCCACAGTCTGTGCCTAGAGCGACTTGAATAGGAAACAAACCAGAGACAAAACTGAGAACTGCTTTATTTTGTCAAGTTTTAAAGAGCAATTACACACCATGTTGGATTTAGTGTTCCAAATTCATCTATCTATATAGGAGAGAACAGAGTGAAACCTAAATATAAAAACTGCTACTGTAGACGAACGCTTCAACCCAGAAGAACAAAATTTGGTGAGCCAACTGGGATTTGTGTACTGATCATTACCACCAAGTATCATCAACATTGGGTGAAAAAATATTTGCTGGTATTTCGGAAACTCGTTATTTCTTGGAAGCTTGGCAACCCCTTTCAATGAAAGTGCTTTTCCACAGTCTCTGCTTAGGGCTACATGAAACGGAAACAAATCATAGAGACTAAACTGAAAACTCCCTTATTTTGTCAAGTTTCAAAGAGCTACTACAAACCATGTTGGATTTAGAGTTCCAAATTCATCTATCAATATAGGAAAGAACAGAGTGCAACCTAAAAATGAAAACTGCTACTGTAAACGAAAACTTCAACCTAGAAGAACAAAATTTGGTGAGCCAAGTGGGATTTTTGGACTTGTCATTACCACCACGTATCATCAAGACTGGGTGAAAAAATATTTGCTGGTATTTCGGAAACTCATACTTTCTTGAAAGCTTGGCAACCCGTCTCAATGAAAGTGCTTTTCCACAGTCTGTGCCTAAGACTACTTGAAGAGGAAACAATCCATAGAGACAAAACTAAGAACTCCTTTATTTTGTCAAGTTTCAAAGAGCTACTACAAACCATGTTGGATTTAGAGTTCCAAATTCATCTATCTATATAGAAGAGAACAGAGTGAAACCTAAAAATGAAAACTGTTACTGTAAAAGAACGCTTCAACTTAGAAGAACAAAATTTGGTGAGCCAAGAGGGATTTGTGTACTGATCATTACCACCAAGTATCATCAAGATTGGGTGAAAAAATATTTGCTAGTATTTCAGAAACTCGTTATTTCTTAGAAGATTGGCAACCCCTCTCAATGAAAGTGCTTTTCCACAGTCAGTGCCAGGGCTACTTGAAGAGGAACAAACCATAGAGACAAAAAAGAGAATTCCTTTATTTTGTCAAGTTTCAAAGAGCTACTACAAACCATGTTGGATTTAGAGTTCCAAATTCATCTATCTATATAGCAGAGAATAGAGTGAAACCTAAATATAAAAACTGATACTGTAGAGGAACGTGTCAACCTAGCAGAACAAAATTTGCTGAGTCAAGTGGGATTTGTGTACCGATCATCACCACCAAGTATCATCAAGATTGGGTTAAAAAATATTTGCTTGTATTTCGGAAACTCGTAATTTCTTGAAAACTTGGCAACCCCTCCCAATGAAAGGGCTTTTCCACAGTCAGTGCCTAGGCCTACTTGAAGAGGAAACAAAACATAGAGACAAAACTGAGAAATACTTTATTTTATCAAGATTCAAAGAGCTACTACAAACCATGTTGGATTTAGAGTTCCAAATTCATCTATCTATATAGCAGAGAATAGAGTGAAACCTAAATATAAAAACTGATACTGTATACGAACGCTTCAACCTAGAAGAAGAAAATTTGGTGAGCCAAGTGGGATTTGTGTACCGATCATTACCAACAACTATCACAAGATTGGGTGTAAAAATTTTTGCTGGCATTTTGGAAACTCGTAATTTCTTGGAAGCTTGGCAACCCCTCTCAATGAAAGTGCTTTTCCACAGTCTCTGCTTAGGGCTGCTTGAAGCGGAAACAAATCATAGAGACAAAACTGAGAACTCCTTTATTTTGTCAAGTTTCAAAGAGCTACTGCAAACCATGTTGGATTTGGAGTTCCAAATTCATCTGTCTATATAGGAGAGAACAGAGGGAAACCTAAATTTAAAAACTGCTACTGTAGACGAACGCTTCAAGCTAGAAGAACAAAATTTGGTGAGCCAAGTGGGATTTGTGTACTGATCATTACCACCAAGTATCATCAACATTGGGTGAAAAAATATTTGCTGGTATTTCGGAAACTCGTTATTTCTTAGAAGCTTGGCAAACCCTCTCAATGAAAGTGCTTTTCCACCGTCTGTGCCTACGGCTACCTGAAGAGGAAACAAACCATAGAGACAAAACTGAGAACTCCTTTATTTTCTCAAGTTTCAAAGAGCTACTACAAACGATGTTGGATTTAGAGTTCCGAATTCATCTATCGATATAGCAGAGAACAGAGTGAAACCTAAATATAAAAAATGTTCTAGTAGACGAACGCTTCAAACTAGAAGAACAAAATTTGATGAGCCATGTGGGATTTGTGTACTGATCATTACCACCAAGTATCATCAACATTGGGTAAAAAAATATTTGCTGGTATTTCGAAAACTCGTAATTTCTTGGAAGCTTGGCAACCCCTCTCAATGAAAGTGCTTTTCCACAGTCTATGCTTATTGCTACTTGAAGATTAAACAAACCAAAGAGACAAATCTGAGAACTACTTTATTTTGTCAAGTTTCAAAGAGCTACTACAAACCATGTTGGATTTAGAGTTCCAAATTCATCTATCTATATAAGAGAGAACAGAGTGAAACCTAAAAATAAAAACTGCTACTGTAAACGAACGCTTCAAACTAGTAGAACAAAATTTGGTGAGCCAAGTGGGATGTGTGTACTGATCATTAGCACCAAGTATCATCAAGATTCGGTGAAAAAGTATTTGATGGTATTTCGGAAACTCGTTATTTCTAAGAAGCTTGGCAAACCCACTCAATGAAAGTGCTTTTCCACACTCTGTGCCTAGGGCTATTGAAGAGGAAACAATCCATAGAGATAAAACTGAGAACTCCTTTATTTTGTCAAGTTTCAAAGAGCTACTACAAACCATGTTGGATTTAGTGTTCCAAATTCATCTATCTATATAGGAGACAACAGAGGGAAAATAAAAATAAAAACTGCTACTGTAAACGAACGCTTCAACCTAGAAGAACAAAATTTGGTGAGCCAAGTGGGATTTGTGTACTGATCATTACCACAAAGTATCATCAAGATTCGGTGAAAAAGTATTTGCTGGTATTTCGGAAACTCGTTATTTCTTAGAAGCTTGGCAACCCCTCTCAATGAAAGTGCATTTCCAAAGTCAGTGCCTAGGGCTATTGAAGAGGAAACAATCCATAGAGACAAAACTGAGAAGTCCTTTATTTTGTCAAGTTTCCAAGAGCTACTGCAAACCATGTTGGATTTAGTGTTCCAAGTTCATCTATCTATATAGGAGAGAACAGAGTCAAACCTAAATATATAAACTGCTACTGAAATCAAACGCTTCAACCTAGAAGAACAAAATTTGGTGAGCCAAGTGGGATTTGTGTACTGATCATTACCACCAAGTATCATCAAGATTCGGTGAAAAAGTATTTGATGGTATTTCGGAAACTCGTTATTTCTTAGAAGCTTGGCAACCCCTCTCAATGAAAGTGCTTTTCCACAGTCTGTGCCTAGGACTACTTGAACAGGAAACAAAACATAGAGACAAAAAGGAGAACTACTTTATTTTGTCAAGTTTCAAATAGCTACTGCAAACCATGTTGGATTTAGAGTTCCAAATTCATCTATCTATATAGGAGAGAACAGAGGGAAACCTAAATATAAAAACTGCTACAGTAGACGAACGCTTCAACCTAGCAGAACAAAATTTGGTGAGCCAAGTGGGATTTGTGTACCGATCAATACCACCAAGTATCATGAATATTGGGTGAAAAAATATTTGCTGGTATTTCGGAAACTCGTAATTTCTTGGACGCTTGTCAACCCCTCTCAATGAAAGAACTTTTCCACAGTCTATGATTAGGGCAACTTGAAGAGGAAACAAAACATAGAGACAAAACTGAGAACTCCTTTATTTTCTCAAGTTTCAAAGAGCTACTACAAACCATGTTGGATTTAGAGTTCCAAATTCATCTATCGATATAGCAGAGAACAGAGTGAAACCTAAATATAAAAACGGCTACTGTAGACGAACGCTTCACCCTAGAAGAAGTAAATTTGGTGAGCCAAGTGGGATTTGTGTACCGATCATTACCACCAAGTATCATCAAGATTGGGTGTAAAAATATTTGCTGGTATTTTGGAAACTCGTAATTTCTTGGAAGCTTGGCAACCCCTCTCAATGAAAGTGCTTTTCCACAGTCTGTGTCTAGCACTACTTGAACAGGAAACAAAACATAGACACAAAACTGAGAACTACTTTATTTTGTCAAGTTTCATAGAGCTACTGCAAACCATGTTGGATTTAGAAATCCAAATTCATCTATCTATATAGGAGAGAACAGAGGGAAACCTAAATATAAAAACTGCTGCAGTAGTCGAACGCTTCAACCTAGAAGAACAAAATTTGGTGAGCCAAGTGGGATTTGTGTACCGATCATTACCACCAAGTATCATAAATATTGGGTGTAAAAATATTTGCTGGTATTGTGGAAACTCGTAATTTCTTGGAAGCTTTGCAACCCCTCTCAATTAAAGTGCATTTCCACAGTAAGTGCCTAGGGCTACTTGAAGAGGAAACAAATCATAGAGACAAAACTGAGAACTCCTTTATTTTGTCAAGTTTCAAAGAGCTACTACAAACCATGTTGGATTTAGAGTTTCAAATTCATCTATCTATATTGGAGAAAACAGAGGGAAACCTAAATATAAAAACTGCTACAGTAGACGAACGCTTCAACCTAGCAGAACAAAATTTGGTGAGCCAAGTGGGATTTGTGTACCGATCAATACCACCAAGTACCATGAATATTGGGTGAAAAAATATTTGCTGGTATTTCAGAAACTCGTAATTTCTTGGAAGCTTGGCAACCCCTCTCAATGAATGTGCTTTTCCACAGTCTCTGCTTAGGGCTACTTGAAGTGGAAACAAATCATAGTGACAAAACTGAGAACTCCTTTATTTTTTCATGTTTCAAAGAGCTAATACAAACCATATTGGATTTGGAGTTCCAAATTCATCTGTCTATATAGGAGAGAACAGAGGGAAACCTAAATATAAAAACTGCTACTGTAGACGAACACTTCAACCTAGAAGAACAAAATTTGGTGAGCCAAGTGGGATTTGTGTACCGATCATTACCACCAAGTATCATCAACATTGTGTGAAAAAATATTTGCTGGTATTTCGGAAACTCGTTTTTTCTTAGAAGCTTGGCAACCCCTCTCAATGAAAGTGCATTTCCACACTCAGTGCCTAGGGCTACTTTATGACGAAACAATCCATAGAGACAAAACTGAGAACTCCTTTATTTTGTCAAGTTTCAAAGAGCTACTACAAACCATGTTGGATTTAGTGTTCCAAATTCATCTATCTATATCCGAGAGAACAGAGTGAAACCTAAAAATAAAAACTGCTACTGTAAAGGAACGCTTCAACCTAGAAGAACAAAATTTGGTGAGCCAAGTGGGATTTGTGTACTGATCATTACCACCAAGTATCATGAAGATTCGGTGAAAAAGTATTTGCTGGTATTTCAGAAACTCGTTATTTCTTAGAAGCTTGGCAACCCCACTCAATGAAATTGCTTTTCCAAACTCTGTGCCTAGGTCTACTTGAAGAGGAAACAAAACATAGAGACAAAACTGAGAACTCCTTTATTTTGTCAAGTTTCCAGGAGCTACTGCAAACCATGTTGGATTTAGAGTTCCAAATTCATCTATCTATATAGGAGAGAATAGAGGAAAACCTATATATAAAAACTGCAACAGTAGACGAACGCTTCAACCTAGAAGAACAAAATTTGGTGAGCCAAGTGGGATTTGTGTACTGATCATTACCACCAAGTATCATCAACATTGGGTGAAAAAATATTTGCTGGTATTTCGGACACTCGTTATTTCTTAGAAGCTTGGCAAACCCTCTCAATGAGAGTGCTTTTCCACCGTCTGTACCTACGGCTACTTGAAGAGGAAACAAACCATAGAGACAAAACTGAGAACTCCTTTATTCTCTCAAGTTTCAAAGACCTACTACAAACCATATTTTATTTAGAGACCCAAATTCATCTATCTATATAGCAGAGAATAGAGTGAAACCTAAATATAAAAACTGATACTGTATACGAACGCTTCAACCTAGAAGAAGAAAATTTGGTGAGCCAAGTGGGATTTGTGTACCGATCATTACCACCAAGTATCACAAGATTGGGTTTAAAAATATTTGCTGGCATTTTGGAAACTCGTAATTTCTTGGAAGCTTGGCAACCCCTCTCAATGGAAGTGCTTTTCCACAGTCTCTGCTTAGGGCTACTTGAAGCGGAAACAAATCATAGAGACAAAACTGAGAACTCCTTTATTTTGTCAAGTTTCAAAGAGCTACTACAAACCATATTTAATTTAGAGTTCCAAATTCATCTGTCTATATAGGAGAGAACAGAGGGAAACCTAAATATAAAAACTGCTACTGAAAACAAAAGCTTCAAACTAGAAGAACAAAATTTGGTGAGCAAAGTGGGATTTGTGTACTGATCATTACCACAAGTATCATCAAGATTCGGTGAAAAAATATTTGCTGGTATTTCGGAAACTCGTTATTTCTTAGAAGCTTGGCAACCCCTCTCAATGAAAGTGCTTTTCCACACTCTGTGCCTAGGACTACTTGAACAGGAAACAAAACATAGAGACAAAACGGGGAACTCCTTTATTTTCTCAAGTTTCAAAGAGCTACTACAAACGATGTTGGATTTAGAGTTCCGAATTCATCTATCGATATAGCAGAGAACAGAGTGAAACCTAAATATAAAAAATGTTCTAGTAGACGAACGCTTCAACCTAGAAGAACAAAATTTGATGAGCCAAGTGGGATTTGTGTACTGATCATTACCACCAATTATCATCAACATTGGGTAAAAAAATATTTGCTGGTATTTCTGAAACTCGTTATTTCTTGGAAGCCTTGCAACCCCTCTCAATGAAAGTGCTTTTCCACAGTCTGTGCCTAGGACTACTTGAACAGAAAACAAAACATAGAGACAAAACTGAGAACTACTTTATTCTCTCAAGTTTCAAAGAGCTACTACAAACCATGTTGGATTTAGAGTTCCAAATTCATCTATCTATATAGGAGAGAACAGAGGAAAACCTAAATATAAAAACTGCAACAGTAGACGAACGCATCAACTTAGAAGAACAAAATTTGGTGAGCCAAGTGGAATTTGTGTACTGATCATTACCACCAAGTATCATCAACATTGGTTGAAAAAATATTTGCTGGTATTTCGGACACTCGTTATTTCTTAGAAGCTTGGCAAACCGTCTCAATGAGAGTGCTTTTCCACCGTCTGTGCCTAGGGCTACTTGAAGACGAAACAAACCATAGAGACAAAACTGAGAACTACTTTATTCTCTCAAGTTTCAAAGAGCTACTACAAACCATGTTGATTTAGAGTTCCAAATTCATCTATCTATATAGCAGAGAATAGAGTGAAACCTAAATATAAAAACTGATACTGTATACGAACGCATCAACCTAGAAGAAGAAAATTTGGTGAGCCAAGTGGGATTTGTGTACCGATCATTACCACCAAGTATCACAAGATTGGGTGTAAAAATATTTGCTGGCATTTTGGAAATCGTAATTTCTTGGAAGCTTGGCAACCCCTCTCAATGAAAGTGCTTTTCCACAGTCTCTGCTTAGGGCTAATTGAAGCGGAAACAAATCATAGAGACAAAAGAGAAACTCCTTTATTTTGTCAAGTTTCAAAGAGCTACTACAAAGGATATTGGATTTAGAGTTCCAAATTCATCTGTCAATATAGGAGAGAACAGAGTGAAACCTAAATATAAAAACTGATACTGAAAACAAACGCTACAACCTAGAAGAAAAAAATTTGGTGAGCCAAGTGGGATTTCTGTACTGATCATTACCACCAAGTATCATCAAGATTCGGTGAAAAAATATTTGCTGGTATTTCGGAAACTCGTTATTTCTTAGAAGCTTGGCAACCCCTCTCAATGAAAGTGCTTTTCCACAGTCTGTGCCTAGGACTACTTGAACAGGAAACAAAACATAGAGACAAAACTGAGAACTACTTTATTTTGTCAAGTTTCAAAGAGCTACTGCAAACCATGTTGCATTTAGAGTTCCAAATTCATGTATCTATATAGGAGAGAACAGAGGGAAACCTAAATATAAAAACTGCTACTGTAGACGAACGCTTCAACCTAGAAGAACAAAATTTGGTTAGCCAAGTGGGATTTGTGTACTGATCATTACCACCAAGTATCATCAACATTGGGTGAAAAAATATTTGCTGGTATTTCAGAAACTCGTTATTTCTTAGAAGCTTGGCAAACCCTCTCAATGAAAGTGCTTTTCCACCGTCTGTGCCTAGGACTACTTGAAGAGGAAACAAACCATAGAGACAAAACTGAGAACTCCTTTATTTTCTCAAGTTTCAAAGAGCTACTACAAACCATGTTGGATTTAGAGTTCCAAATTCATCTATCGATATAGCAGAGAACAGAGTGAAACCTAAATATAAAAAATGTTCTAGTAGACGAACGCTTCAACCTAGAAGAACAAAATTTGATGAGCCAAGTGGGATTTGTGTACTGATCATTACCACCAATTATCATCAACATTGGGTAAAAAAATATTTGCTGGTATTTCTGAAACTCGTTATTTCTTGGAAGCTTGGCAACCCCTCTCAATGAAAGTGCTTTTCCACAGTCTCTGCTTAGGGCTGCTTGAAGCGGAAACAAATCATAGAGACAAAACTGGGAACTCCTTTATTTTGTCAAGTTTCAAAAATCTACTACAAACGATATTGGATTTACGGTTCCAAATTCATCTGTCTATATAGGAGAGAACAGAGTGAAACCTAAATATTAAAACTGCTACTGTAAACAAACGCTTCAACATAGAAGAAGAAAATTTGGTGAGCCAAGTGGGATTTGTGTACTGATCATTACCACCAAGTATCATCAAGATTGGGTGAAAAAATATTTGCTGGTATTTCGGAAACTCGTTATTTCTTAGAAGCTTGGCAACCCCTCTCAATGAAAGTGCTTTTCCACAGTCTGTGCCTAGGACTACTTGAACAGGAAACAAAACATAGAGACAAAACGGAGAACTACTTTATTTTGTTAAGTTTCAAAGAGCTACTGCAAACCATGTTGGATTTAGAGTTAAAAATTCATCTATCTATATAGGAGAGAACAGAGGGAAACCTAAATATAAAAACTGCTCCAGTAGACGAACGCTTCAACCTAGCAGAACAAAATTTGGTGAGCCAAGTGGGATTTGTGTGCCGATCAAAACCACCAAGTATCATGAATATTGGGTGAACAAATATTTGCTGGTATTTCGGAAACTCGTAATTTCTTGGAAGCTTGGCAACCCCTCTCAATCAAAGTGCTTTTCCACAGTAAGTGCCTAGGGCTACTTGAAGAGGAAACAATCCATAGAGACAAAACTTAGAACTGCTTTATTTTCTCAAGTTACAAAGACGTACTACAAACCATGTTGGATTTAGAGTTCCAAATTCATCTATCTATATAGCAGAGAATAGAGTGAAACCTAAATATAAAAACTGATACTTTATACGAACGCTTCAACCTAGAAGAAGAAAATTTGGTGAGCCAAGTGGGATTTGTGTACCGATCATTACCACCAACTATCACAAGATTGGGTGTAAAAATTTTTGCTGGCATTTTGGAAACTCGTAATTTCTTGGAAGCTTGGCAACCCCTCTCAATGAAAGTGCTTTTCCACAGTCTCTGCTTAGGGCTGCTTGAAGCGGAAACAAATCATAGAGACAAAACTGGGAACTCCTTTATTTTGTCAAGTTTCAAAAATCTACTACAAACGATATTGGATTTACGGTTCCAAATTCATCTGTATATATAGGGGAGAACAGAGTGAAACCTAAATATAAAAACTGCTACTGTAAACAAACGCTTCAACATAGAAGAACAAAATTTGGTGAGCCAAGTGGGATTTGTGTACTTATCATTACCACCAAGTATCATCAAGATTCGGTGAAAAAATATTTGATGGTATTTCGGAAACTCGTTATTTCTTAGAAGCTTGGCAACCCCTCTCAATGAAAGTGCTTTTCCACACTCTGTGCCTAGGACTACTTGAACAATAAACAAAACATAGAGACAAAACTGAGAACTACTTTATTTTGTTAAGTTTCAAAGAGCTACTGCAAACCACGTTGGATTTAGAGTTCCAAATTCATCTATCTATATAGGAGAGAACAGAGGGAAACCTAAATATAAAAACTGCTACAGTAGACGAACGCTTCAACCTAGCAGAACATAATTTGGTGAGCCAAGTGGGATTTGTGTACCGATCAATACCACCAAGTATCATGAATATTGCGTGAACAAATATTTGCTGGTGTTTCGGAAACTCGTAATTTCTTGGAAGCTTGGCAACCCCTCTCAATCAAAGTGCTTTTCCACAGGCTCTCCTTAGGGCTACTTGAAGCGGAAACAAATCATAGAGACAAAACTGAGATCTCCTTTATTTTGTCAAGTTTCAAAGAGCTACTACAAACCATATTGGATTTAGAGTTCCAAATTCATCTGTCTATATAGGAGAGAACAAAGGGAAAGCTAAATATAAAAACTGCTACTGTAGACGAACGCTTCAACCTAGAAGAACAAAATTTGGTGAGCCAAGTGGGATTTGTGTACTGATCATTACCACCAAGTATCATCAACATTGGGAGAATAAATATTTGCTGGTATTTCGGAAACTCGTTATTTCTTAGAAGCTTGGCAAACCCTCTCAATGAACGTGCTTTTCCACCGTCTGTGCCTAGGGCTACTTGAAGAGGAAACAAACCCTAGAGACAAAACTGAGAACTCCTTTATTTTGTCAAGTTTCAAAGAGCTACTACAAACCATGTTGGATTTAGAGTTCCAAATTCATCTATCTATATAGGAGAGAACAGAGTGAAACCTAAAATTAAAACTGCTACTGAAAACGAACGCATCAACCTAGAAGAACAAAATTTGGTGAGTCAAGTGGGATTTGTGTACTGATCATTACCACCAAGTATCATCAACATTGGGTGAAAAAATATTTGCTGGTATTTCGGACACTCGTTATTTCTTAGAAGCTTGGCAAACCCTCTCAATGAGAGTGCTTTTCCACCGTCTGTGCCTACGGCTACTTGAAGAGGAAACAAACCATAGAAACAAAACTGAGAACTCCTTTATTCTCTCAAGTTTCAAAGACCTACTACAAACCATGTTTTATTTAGAGTTCCAAATTCATCTATCTATATAGCAGAGAATAGAGTGAAACCTAAATATAAAAACTGATAGTGTATACGAACGCTTCAACCTAGAAGAAGAAAATTTGGTGAGCCAAGTGGGATTTGTGTACCGATCATTACCACCAAGTATCACAAGATTGGGTTTAAAAATATTTGCTGGCATTTTGGAAACTCGTAATTTCTTGGAAGCTTGGCAACCCCTCTCAATGAAAGTGCTTTTCCACAGTCTCTGCTTAGGGCTACTTGAAGCTGAAACAAATCATAGAGACAAAAAGGAGAACTCCTTTATTTTGTCAAGTTTCAAAGAGCTACTACTAACCATATTGAATTTAGAGTTCCAAATTCATCTGTCTATATAGGAGAGAACAGAGGGAAACCTAAATATAAAAACTGCTACTGAAAACAAAAGCTTCAATCTAGAAGAACAAAATTTGGTGAGCCAAGTGGGATTTGTGTACTGATCATTACCACAAGTATCATCAAGATTCGGTGAAAAAATATTTGCTGGTATTTCGGAAACTCGTTATTTCTTAGATGCTTGGCAACCCCTCTCAATGAAAGTGCTTTTCCACACTCTGTGCCTAGGACTACTTGAACAGGAAACAAAACATAGAGACAAAACGGGGAACTACTTTATTTTGTCAAGTTTCAAATAGCTACTGCAAACCATGTTGGATTTAGAGTTCCAAATTCATCTATCTATATAGGAGAGAACAGAGGGAAACCTAAATATAATAACTGCTACTGTAGACGAACGCTTCAACCTAGAAGAACAAAATTTGGTGAGCCAAGTGGGATTTGTGTACTGATCATTACCACCAAGTATCATCAACATTGGGTGAAAAAATATTTGCTGGTATTTCAGAAACTCGTTATTTCTTAGAAGCTTGGCAAACCCTCTCAATGAAAGTGCTTTTCCACCGTCTGTGCCTAGGACTACTTGAAGAGGAAACAAACCATAGAGACAAAACTGAGAACTCCTTTATTTTGTCAAGTTTCAAAGAGCTACTGCAAACCATGTTGGATTTAGAGTTCCAAATTCATCTATCTGTATAGGAGAGAACAGAGGGAAACATAAATATAAAAACTGCTACAGTAGACGAACGCTTCAACCTAGAAGAACAAAATTTGGTGAGCCAAGTGGGATTTGTGTACTGATCATTACCACCAATTATCATCAACATTGGGTAAAAAAATATTTGCTGGTATTTCTGAAACTCGTTATTTCTTGGAAGCTTGGCAACCCCTCTCAATGAAAGTGCTTTTCCACAGTCTCTGCTTAGGGCTGCTTGAAGCGGAAACAAATCATAGAGACAAAACTGGGAACTCCTTTATTTTGTCAAGTTTCAAAAATCTACTACAAACGATATTGGATCTACGGTTCCAAATTCATCTGTCTATATAGGAGAGAACAGAGTGAAACCTAAATATTAAAACTGCTACTGTAAACAAACGCTTCAACATAGAAGAAGAAAATTTGGTGAGCCAAGTGGGATTTGTGTACTGATCATTACCACCAAGTATCATCAAGATTGGGTGAAAAAATATTTGCTGGTGTTTCGGAAACTCGTAATTTCTTAGAAGCTTGGCAACCCCTCTCAATGAAAGTGCTTTTCCACAGTCTGTGCCTAGGACTACTTGAACAGGAAACAAAACATAGAGACAAAACGGAGAACTACTTTATTTTGTTACGTTTCAAAGAGCTACTGCAAACCATGTTGGATTTAGAGTTAAAAATTCATCTATCTATATAGGAGAGAACAGAGGGAAACCTAAATATAAAAACTGCTACAGTACGAACGCTTCAACCTAGCAGAACAAAATATGGTGAGCCAAGTGGGATTTGTGTACTGATCATTACCACCAAGTATCATCAACATTGGGTGAAAAAATATTTGCTGGTATTTCAGAAACTCGTTATTTCTTAGAAGCTTGGCAAACCCTCTCAATGAAAGTGCTTTTCCACAGTCTCTGCTTAGGGCTACTTGAAGCGGAAACAAATCATAGAGACAAAACTGAGAACTCCTTTATTTTGTCAAGTTTCAAAGAGCTACTACAAAGAATATTGGATTTAGAGTTCCAAATTCATCTGTCAATATAGGAGAGAACAGAGTGAAACCTAAATATAAAAACTGGTACAGTAGACGAAGGCTTCAACCTAGAAGAACAAAATTTGGTGAGCCAACTTGGATTTGTGTACTGATCATTACCACCAATTTTCATCAACATTGGGTGAAAAAATATTTGCTGGTATTTCGGACACTCGTTATTTCTTTGAAGCTTGGCAAACCCTCTCAATGAGAGTGCTTTTCCACCATCTTTGCCTAGGGCTACTTGAAGAGGAAACAAACCATAGAGACAAAACTGAGAAATCCTTTATTTTCTCAAGTTTCAAAGAGCTACTACAAACCATGTTGGATTTAGAGTTCCAAATTAATCTATCTATATAGGAGAGAACAGAGGGAAATCTAAATATAAAAACTGCTACAGTAGACGAACGCTTCAACCTAGAAGAACAAAATTTGGTGAGCCAAGTGGGATTTGTGTACTGATCATTACCACCAAGTATCACAAGATTGGGTGTAAAAATATTTGCTAGCATTTTGGAAACTCGTAATTTCTTGGAAGCTTGGCAACCCCTCTCAATGAAAGTGCTTTTCCACAGTCTCTGCTTAGGGCTAATTGAAGGGAAAACAAATCATAGAGACAAAACTGAGAACTCCTTTATTTTGTCAAGTTTCAAAGAGCTACTGCAAACCATGTTGGATTTAGAGTTCCAAATTCATCTATCTGTATAGGAGAGAACAGAGGGAAACATAAATATAAAAACTGCTACAGTAGACGAACGCTTCAAACTAGTAGAACAAAATTTGGTGAGCCAAGTGGGATTTGTGTACCGATCAATACCACCAAGTATCATGAATATTGGGTGAAAAAATATTTGCTGGTGTTTCGGAAACTCGTAATTTTTTGGAAGCTTGGCAACCCCTCTCAATGAAAGTGCTTTTTCACAGTCTCTGCTTAGGGCTACTTGAAGCAGATACAAATCATAGAGACAAAACTGAGAATTCCTTTATTTTGTCAAGTTTCAAAGAGCTACTACAAACCATATTGGATTTAGAGTTCAAAATTAATCTGTCTCTTTAGGAGAGAACAGAAGAAAACCTAAATATAAAAACTGCTACTGTAGACGAACGCTTCAACCTAGCAGAACAAAATTTGTTGAGCCAAATGGGAATTGTGTACTGATCATTACCACCAAGTATCATCAACATTGGGTAAAAAAATATTTGCTGATATTTCGGAAACTCGTAATTTTTTGGAAGCTTGGCAACCCCTCTCAATGAAAGTGCTTTTCCACAGTCTATGCTTAGGGCTACATGAAGAGGAAAAAAACCATAGAGAAAAATCTGAGAGCTACTTTATTTTTTCATGTTTCAAAGAGCTACTACAAACGATATTGGATTCAGAGTTCCAAATTCACCTGTCTATATAGGAGAGAACAGAGTGAAACCTAAATATAAAAACTGCTACTGAAAACAAACGCTTCAACTTAGAAGAACAAAATTTGGTGAGCCAAGTGGGATTTGTGTACTGATTATTACCACCAAGTATCATCAAGATTCGGTGAAAAAATATTTGATGGTATTTCAGAAACTCGTTATTTCTTAGAAGATTGGCAACCCCTCTCAATGAAAGTGCTTTTCCACAGTCTGTGCCTAGGACTACTTGAACAGGAAACAAAACATAGAGACAAAACTGAGAACTACTTTATTTTGTCAAGTTTCAAAGAGCTACTGCAAACCATGTTGGATTTAGAGTTCCAAATTCATCTATCTATATAGGAGAGAACAGAGGGAAACCTAAATATAAAAACTGCTACAGTAGACGAACGCTTCAAACTAGCAGAAGAAAATTTGGTGAGCCAAGTGGGATTTGTGTACCGATCAATACCACCAAGTATCATGAATATTGGGTGAAAAAATATTTGCTGGTGTTTCGGAAACTTGTAATTTCTTGGAAGCTTGGCAACCCCTCTCAATGAAAGTGCTTTTCCACAGTCTCTGCTTAGGGCTACTTGAAGCGGAAACAAATCATAGAGACAAAATTGAGAACTCCTTTATTTTCTCAAGTTTCAAAGAGCTACTAAAAACCATATTGGATTTAGAGTTCCAAATTCATCTGTCTATATAGGAGAGAACAGAGGGAAACCTAAATATAAAAACTGCTACTGTACACGAATGCTTCAACCTAGAAGAACAAAATTTGGTGAGCCAAGTGGGATTTGTGTACTGATCATTACCACCAAGTATCATCAAGATTCGGTGAAAAAATATTTGATGGTATTTCAGAAACTCGTTATTTCTTAGAAGTTTGGCAACCCCTCTCAATGAAAGTGCTTTTCCACAGTCTGTGCCTAGGACTACTTCAACAGGAAACAAAACATAGAGACAAAACTGAGAACTACTTTATTTTGTCAAGTTTCAAAGAGCTACTGCAAACCATGTTGGATTTAGAGTTCCAAATTAATCTGTCTATATAGGAGAGAACAGAGTGAAACCTAAATATAAAAACTGCTACTGTAAACAAACGCTTCAACATAGAAGAACAAAATTTGGTGAGCCAAGTGGGATCATTACCACCAAGTATCATCAAGATTCGGTGAAAAAATATTTGATGGTATTTCGGAAACTCGTTATTTCTTAGAAGCTTGGCAACCCCTCTCAATGAAAGTGCTTTTCCACAGTCTCTGCTTAGGGCTACTTGAAGCGGAAACAAAACATAGAGACAAAACTGAGAACTCCTTTTTTTTCTCATGTTTCAAAGAGCTACTAAAAACCATATTGGATTTAGAGTTCCAAATTCATCTGTCTATATAGGAGAGAACAGAGGGAAACCTAAATATAAAAACTGCTACTGTACACGAATGCTTCAACCTAGAAGAATAAAATTTGGAGAGCCAAGTGGAATTTGTGTACTGATCATTACCACCAATTATCACAAGATTGGGTGAAAAAATATTTGCTGGCATTTTGGAAACTCTTAATTTCTTGGAAGCTTGGCAACCCCTCTCAATGAAAGTGCTTTTCCACAGTGTCTGCTTAGTGCTAATTGAAGCGGAAACAAATCATAGAGACAAAACGGAGAACTCCTTTATTTTGTCAAGTTTCAAAGAGCTACTACAAACCATATTGGATTTAGAGTTCCAAATTCATCTGTCTATATAGGAGAGAACAGAGTGAAACCTGAATATAAAAACTGCGACTGTAAACAAACGCTTCAACATTGAAGAACAAAATTAGGTGAGCCAAGTGGAATTTGTGTACTGATCATTACCACCTGGTATCATCAAGATTCGGTGAAAAAATATTTGATGGTATTTAGGAAAATCGTTATTTCTTAGAAGATTGGCAACCCCTCTCAATGAAAGTGCTTTTCCACAGTCTGTGCCTAGGACTACTTGAAAAGGAAACAAAACATATTGACAAAACTGAGAACTACTTTATTTTGTCAAGTTTCAAAGAGCTACTGCAAACCTAGTTGGATTCAGAGTTAAAATTCATCTATCTATATAGGAGAGAACAGAAGGAAACCTAAATATAAAAACTGCTACTGTAGACGAAAGCTTCAACCTAGAAGAACAAAATTTGGTGAGCCAAGTGGGATTTGTGTACTGACCATTACCTCCAAGTATCACAAGATTGGGTGTAAAAATATTTGCTAGCATTTTGGAAACTCGTAATTTCTTGGAAGCTTGGCAACCCCTCTCAATGAAAGTGCTTTTCCACAGTCTCTGCTTAGGGCTAATTGAAGCGGAAACAAATCATACAGACAAAACTGAGAACTCCTTTATTTTGTCAAGTTTCAAAGGGCTACTACAAACGATATTGGATTCAGAGTTTCAAATTCATCTGTCTATATAGGAAAGAACAGAGTGAAACCTAAATATAAAAACTGCTACTGAAAACAAACGCTTCAACTTAGAAGAACAAAATTTGGTGAGCCAAGTGGGATTTGTGTACTGATCATACCACCAAGTATTATCAAGATTCGGTGAAAAAATATTTGATGGTATTTCGGAAACTCGTTATTTCTTAGAAGCTTGGCAACCCCTCTCAATGAAAGTGCTTTTCCACAGTCTGTGCCTAGGACTACTTGAACAGGAAACAAAACATAGAGACAAAACTGAGAACTACTTTATTTTGTCAACTTTCAAAGAGCTACTGCAAACCATGTTGGATTTAGAGTTCCAAATTCATCTATCTATATAGGAGAGAACAGAGGAAAACCTAAATATATAAACTGCAACAGAAGACGAACGCTTCAACCTAGAAGAACAAAATTTGGTGAGCCAACGGGGATTTGTGTACTGATCATTACCACCAATTATCATCAACATTGGGTGAAAAAATATTTGCTGGTATTTCGGACACTCGTTATTTCTTAGAAGCTTGGCAAACCCTCTCAATTAGAGTGCTTTTCCACCGTCTTTGCCTAGGGCAACTTGAAGAGGAAACAAACCATAGAGACAAAACTGAGAAATCCTTTATTTTGTCAAGTTTCAAAGAGCTACTACAAACCATATTGGATTTAGAGTTCAAAATTCATCTGTCTATTTAGGAGAGAACAGAAGGAAACCTAAATATAAAAACTGCTACTGTAGACGAACGCTTCAACCTAGAAGAACAAAATTTGGTGAGCCAAGTGGGATTTGTGTACTGACCATTACCACCAAGTATCACAAGATTGGGTGTAAAAATATTTGCTAGCATTTTGGAAACTCGTAATTTCTTGGAAGCTTGGCAACCCCTCTCAATGAAAGTGCTTTTCCAGAGTCTCTGCTTAGGGCTAATTGAAGCGGAAACAAATCATAGAGACAAAACGGAGAACTCCTTTATTTTGTCAAGTTTCAAAGAGCTACTACAAACGATATTGGATTCAGGGTTCCAAATTCATCTGTCTATATAGGAAAGAACAGAGTGAAACCTAAATATAAAAACTGCTACTGAAAACAAACGCTTCAACTTAGAAGAACAAAATTTGGTGAGCCAAGTGGGATTTGTGTACTGATCATTACCACCAAGTATCATCAAGATTCGGTGAAAAAATATTTGATGGTATTTCGGAAACTCGTTATTTCTTAGAAGCTTGGCAACCCCTCTCAATAAAAGTGCTTTTCCACAGTCTGTGCCTAGGACTACTTGAACAGGAAACAAAACATAGAGACAAAACTGAGAACTACTTTATTTTGTCAACTTTCAAAGAGCTACTGCAAACCATGTTGGATTTAGAGTTCCAAATTCATCTATCTATATATTAGAGAACAGAGGGAAACCTAAATATAAAAACTGCTACAGTAGACGAACGCTTCAAACTAGCAGAACAAAATTTGGTGAGCCAAGTGGGATTTGTGTACAGATCAATACCACCAAGTATCATGAATATTGGGTGAAAAAATATTTGCTGGTTTTTCGGAAACTCATAATTTCTTGGAAGCTTGGCAACCCTTCTCAATGAAAGTGCTTTTTCACAGTCTCTGCCTAGGGCTACTTGAAGCAGAAACAAATCATAGAGACAAAACTGTGAACTAATTTATTTTGTAAAGTTTCAAAGAGCTACTACAAACCATATTGGATTTAGAGTTCAAAATTAATCTGTCTATTTAGGAGAGAACAGAAGGAAACCTAAATATAAAAACTGCTACTGTAGACGAACGCTTCAACCTAGCAGAACAAAATTTGGTGAGCCTAGTGGGAATTGTGTACTGATCATTACCACCAAGGATCATCAACATTGGGTAAAAAAAATATTAGCTGGTATTTCGGAAACTCGTAATTTTTTTGAAGCTTGGCAACCCCTCTCAATGAAAGTGCTTTTCCACAGTCTATGCTTAGGGCTACTTTAAGAGGAAACAAACCATAGAGAAAAATCTGAGAACTACTTTATTTTGTCAAGTTTCAAAGAGCTACTACAAACCATGTTGTATTTAGAGTTCCAAATTCATCTATCTATATTGCAGAGAATAGAGTGAAACCTAAATATAAAAACTGCTACTGTAGACGAACGCTTCAACCTAAAAGAAGAAAATTTGGTGCGCCAAGTGGGATTTGTGTACCGATCATTACCACCAAGTATCATCAAAATTGGGTGTAAAAATATTTGCTGGTATTTTGGAAACTCGTAATTTCTTGGAAGCTTGGCAACCCCTCTCAATGAAATTGCTTTTCCACAGTCTGTGCCTAGCACTACTTGAACAGGAAACAAACATAGACACAAAACTGAGAACTAATTTATTTTGTCAAGTTTCAAAGAGCTACTGCAAACCATGTTGGATTTAGAAATCCAAATTCATCTATCTATATAGGAGAGAACAGAGGGAAACCTAAATATAAAAACTGCTACAGTAGACGAACGCTTCAACCTAGAAGAACAAAATTTGGTGAGGCAAGTGGGATTTGTGTACTTCTCCTTACCACCAAGTATCATCAAGATGGGGTGAAAAAATATTTGTTGATATTTTCGAATCTCGTTTTTTCTTACAAGCTTGGCAACCCCTCTCAATGAAAGTGCATTTCCACAGTCAGTGCCTAGGGCTACTTGAAGAGGAAACAATCCATAGAGAAAAAACTGAGAACTCCTTCGTTTTGTCAAGTTTCAAAGAGCTACTAGAAACCATGTTGGATTTAGTGTTCCAAATTCATCTATCTATATAGGAGAGAACAGAGTGAAACCTAAAAATAACAACTGCTACTGTAAACGAAAGCTTCAACCTAGAAGAACAAAATTTGGTGAGCCAAGTGGGATTTGTGTACTGATCATTACCATCAAGTATCATCAAGATTCGGTGAAAAAGTATTTGCTGGTATTTCGGAAACTCGTTATTTCTTAGAAGCTTGGCAACCCCACTCAATGAAAGTGCTTTTCCACACTCTGTGTATAGGTCTAATTGAAGAGGAAACAAAACAGAGAGACAAAACTGAGAACTACTTTATTTTGTCAAGTTTCAAAGAGCTACTGCAAACCATGTTGGATTTAGAGTTCCAAATTCATCTATCTATATAGGAGAGAACAGAGGAAAACCTAAATATATAAACTGATACAGTAGACGAACGCTTCAACCTAGAAGAACAAAATGTGGTGAGCAATGTGGGATTTGTGTACCGATCATTACCACCAAGTATCATCAAGTTTGGGTGTAAAAATATTTGCTGGTATTTCGGAAACTCGTAATTTCTTGGAAGTTTGGCAACCCCTCTCAATGAAATTGCTTTTCCACAGTCTCTGCCTAGGGCTACGTGAAGCAGAAGCAAATCATAGAGACAAAACTGAGAACTTCTTTATTTTGTCAATTTTCAAAGAGCTACTACAAACCATATTGAATTTAGAGTTCCAAATTCATCTGTCTTTATAGGAGAGAACAGAATGAAACCTAAATATAAAAATTGCTACTGTAAACAAACGCTTCAACATAGAAGAACAAAATTAGGTGAGCCAAGTGGGATTTGTGTACTGATCATTACTAACTGGTATCATCAAGATTCAGTGAAAAAATATTTGATGGTATTTCGGAAACTCCTTATTTCTTAGAATCTTGGCAACCCCTCTCAATGAAAGTGCTTTTCCACAGTCTGTGCCTAGGACTACTTGAACAGGAAACAAAACATAGAGACAAAACTGAGATATACTTTATTTTGTCAAGTTTCAAAGAGCTACTGCAAACCATGTTGGATTTAGAGTTCCAAATTCATCTATCTATATAGGAGAGAACAGAGGGAAACCTAAATATAAAAACTGCTACAGTAGACGAACGCTTCAAACTAGCAGAACAAAATTTGGTGAGCCAAGTGGGATTTTTGTACCGATCAATACCACCAAGTATCATGAATATTGGGTGAAAAAATATTTGCAGGTGTTTCGGAAACTCGTAATTTCTTGGAAGCTTGGCAACCCCTCTCAATGAAAGTGCTTGTTCACAGTCTCTGCTTGGGCTACTTGAAGCAGAAACAAATCATAGAGACAAAACTGAGAACTCCTTTATTTTGTCAAGTTTCAAAGAGCTACTACAAACCATATTGGATTTAGAGTTCAAAATACATCTGTCTATTTAGGAGAGAACAGAAGGAAACCTAAATATAAAAACTGCTACTGTAGACGAACGCTTCAACCTAGAAGAACAAAATTTGGTGAGCCAAGTGGGATTTGTGTACTGATCATTACCACCAAGTATCACAAGATTGGGTGTATAAATATTTGCTAGCATTTTGAAAACTCGTAATTTCTTGGAAGCTTGGCAACCCCTCTCAATGAAAGTTCTTTTCCATACTCTCTGCTTAGGGCTTATTGAAGCGGAAACAAATCATAGAGACAAAACTGAGAACTCCTTTATATTGTCAAGTTTCAAAGAGCTACTACAAACGATATTGGATTCAGAGTTCCAAATTCATCTGTCTATTTAGGAGAGAACAGAAGGAAACCTAAATATAAAAACTGCTACTCTAGACGAACACTTCAACCTAGCAGAACAAAGTTTGGTGAGCCAAGTGGGATTTGTGTACCGATCAATACCACCAAGTATCATGAATATTGGGTGAAAAAATATTTGCTGGTGTTTCGGAAACTTGTAATTTCTTGGAAGCTTGGCAACCCCTCTCAATGAAAGTGCTTTTCCACAGTCTCTGCTTAGGGCTACTTGAAGCGGAAACAAATCATAGAGACAAAATTGAGAACTCCTTTATTTTCTCAAGTTTCAAAGAGCTACTAAAAACCATATTGGATTTAGAGTTCCAAATTCATCTGTCTATATAGGAGAGAACAGAGGGAAACCTAAATATAAAAACTGCTACTGTACACGAATGCTTCAACCTAGAAGAACAAAATTTGGTGAGCCAAGTGGGATTTGTGTACTGATCATTACCACCAAGTATCATCAAGATTCGGTGAAAAAATATTTGATGGTATTTCAGAAACTCGTTATTTCTTAGAAGTTTGGCAACCCCTCTCAATGAAAGTGCTTTTCCACAGTCTGTGCCTAGGACTACTTCAACAGGAAACAAAACATAGAGACAAAACTGAGAACTACTTTATTTTGTCAAGTTTCAAAGAGCTACTGCAAACCATGTTGGATTTAGAGTTCCAAATTAATCTGTCTATATAGGAGAGAACAGAGTGAAACCTAAATATAAAAACTGCTACTGTAAACAAACGCTTCAACATAGAAGAACAAAATTTGGTGAGCCAAGTGGGATCATTACCACCAAGTATCATCAAGATTCGGTGAAAAAATATTTGATGGTATTTCGGAAACTCGTTATTTCTTAGAAGCTTGGCAACCCCTCTCAATGAAAGTGCTTTTCCACAGTCTCTGCTTAGGGCTACTTGAAGCGGAAACAAAACATAGAGACAAAACTGAGAACTCCTTTTTTTTCTCATGTTTCAAAGAGCTACTAAAAACCATATTGGATTTAGAGTTCCAAATTCATCTGTCTATATAGGAGAGAACAGAGGGAAACCTAAATATAAAAACTGCTACTGTACACGAATGCTTCAACCTAGAAGAATAAAATTTGGAGAGCCAAGTGGAATTTGTTTACTGATCATTACCACCAATTATCACAAGATTGGGTGAAAAAATATTTGCTGGCATTTTGGAAACTCTTAATTTCTTGGAAGCTTGGCAACCCCTCTCAATGAAAGTGCTTTTCCACAGTGTCTGCTTAGTGCTAATTGAAGCGGAAACAAATCATAGAGACAAAACGGAGAACTCCTTTATTTTGTCAAGTTTCAAAGAGCTACTACAAACCATATTGGATTTAGAGTTCCAAATTCATCTGTCTATATAGGAGAGAACAGAGTGAAACCTAAATATAAAAACTGCGACTGTAAACAAACGCTTCAACATTGAAGAACAAAATTAGGTGAGCCAAGTGGAATTTGTGTACTGATCATTACCACCTGGTATCATCAAGATTCGGTGAAAAAATATTTGATGATATTTAGGAAAATCGTTATTTCTTAGAAGATTGGCAACCCCTCTCAATGAAAGTGCTTTTCCACAGTCTGTGCCTAGGACTACTTGAAAAGGAAACAAAACATATTGACAAAACTGAGAACTACTTTATTTTGTCAAGTTTCAAAGAGCTACTGCAAACCATGTTGGATTTAGAGTTAAAATTCATCTATCTATATAGGAGAGAACAGAAGGAAACCTAAATATAAAAACTGCTACTGTAGACGAACGCTTCAACCTAGAAGAACAAAATTTGGTGAGCCAAGTGGGATTTGTGTACTGACCATTACCTCCAAGTATCACAAGATTGGGTGTAAAAATATTTGCTAGCATTTTGGAAACTCGTAATTTCTTGGAAGCTTGGCAACCCCTCTCAATGAAAGTGCTTTTCCACAGTCTCTGCTTAGGGCTAATTGAAGCGGAAACAAATCATAGAGACAAAACTGAGAACTCCTTTATTTTGTCAAGTTTCAAAGGGCTACTACAAACGATATTGGATTCAGAGTTTCAAATTCATCTGTCTATATAGGAAAGAACAGAGTGAAACCTAAATATAAAAACTGCTACTGAAAACAAACGCTTCAACTTAGAAGAACAAAATTTGGTGAGCCAAGTGGGATTTGTGTACTGATCATTACCACCAAGTATTATCAAGATTCGGTGAAAAAATATTTGATGGTATTTCGGAAACTCGTTATTTCTTAGAAGCTTGGCAACCCCTCTCAATGAAAGTGCTTTTCCACAGTCTGTGCCTAGGACTACTTGAACAGGAAACAAAACATAGAGACAAAACTGAGAACTACTTTATTTTGTCAAGTTTCAAAGAGCTACTGCAAACCATGTTGGATTTAGAGTTCCAAATTCATCTATCTATATAGGAGAGAACAGAGGAAAACCTAAATATATAAACTGCAACAGAAGACGAACGCTTCAACCTAGAAGAACAAAATTTGGTGAGCCAACGGGGATTTGTGTACTGATCATTACCACCAATTATCATTAACATTGGGTGAAAAAATATTTGCTGGTATTTCGGACACTCGTTATTTCTTAGAAGCTTGGCAAACCCTCTCAATTAGAGTGCTTTTCCACCGTCTTTGCCTAGGGCAACTTGAAGAGGAAACAAACCATAGAGACAAAACTGAGAAATCCTTTATTTTGTCAAGTTTCAAAGAGCTACTACAAACCATATTGGATTTAGAGTTCAAAATTCATCTGTCTATTTAGGAGAGAACAGAAGGAAACCTAAATATAAAAACTGCTACTGTAGAGGAACGCTTCAACCTAGAAGAACAAAATTTGGTGAGCCAAGTGGGATTTGTGTACTGACCATTACCACCAAGTATCACAAGATTGGGTGTAAAAATATTTGCTAGCATTTTGGAAACTCGTAATTTCTTGGAAGCTTGGCAACCCCTCTTAATGAAAGTGCTTTTCCACAGTCTCTGCTTAGGGCTAATTGAAGCGGAAACAAATCATAGAGACAAAACGGAGAACTCCTTTATTTTGTCAAGTTTCAAAGAGCTACTACAAACGATGTTGGATTCAGAGTTCCAAATTCATCTGTCTATATAGGAAAGAACAGAGTGAAACCTAAATATAAAAACTGCTACTGAAAACAAACGCTTCAACTTAGAAGAACAAAATTTGGTGAGCCAAGTGGGATTTGTGTACTGATCATTACCACCAAGTATCATCAAGATTCGGTGAAAAAATATTTGATGGTATTTCGGAAACTCGTTATTTCTTAGAAGCTTGGCAACCCCTCTCAATAAAAGTGCTTTCCACAGTCTGTGCCTAGGACTACTTGAACAGGAAACAAAACATAGAGACAAAACTGAGAACTACTTTATTTTGTCAAGTTTCAAAGAGCTACTGCAAACCATGTTGGATTTAGAGTTCCAAATTCATCTATCTATATATTAGAGAACAGAGGGAAACCTAAATATAAAAACTGCTACAGTAGACGAAAGCTTCAAACTAGCAGAACAAAATTTGGTGAGCCAAGTGGGATTTGTGTACAGATCAATACCACCAAGGATCATGAATATTGGGTGAAAAAATATTTGCTGGTTTTTCGGAAACTCATAATTTCTTGGGAAGCTTGGCAACCCGTCTCAATGAAAGTGCTTTTTCACAGTCTCTGCCTAGGGCTACTTGAAGCAGAAACAAATCATAGAGACAAAACTGTGAACTCCTTTATTTTGTAAAGTTTCAAAGCGCTACTACAAACCATATTGGATTTAGAGTTCAAAATTAATCTGTCTATTTAGGAGAGAACAGAAAGAAACCTAAATATAAAAACTGCTACTGTAGACGAACGCTTCAACCTAGCAGAACAAAATTTGGTGAGCCAAGTGGGAATTGTGTACTGATCATTACCACCAAGTATCATCAACATTGGGTAAAAAAAATATTAGCTGGTATTTCGGAAACTCGTAATTTTTTTGAAGCTTGGCAACCCCTCTCAATGAAAGTGCTTTTCCACAGTCTATGCTTAGGGCTACTTTAAGAGGAAACAAACCATAGAGAAAAATCTGAGAACTACTTTATTTTGTCAAGTTTCAAAGAGCTACTACAAACCATGTTGTATTTAGAGTTCCAAATTCATCTATCTATATTGCAGAGAATAGAGTGAAACCTAAATATAAAAACTGCTACTGTAGACGAACGCTTCAACCTAAAAGAAGAAAATTTGGTGAGCCAAGTGGGATTTGTGTACCGATCATTACCACCAAGTATCATCAAAATTGGGTGTAAAAATATTTGCTGGTATTTTGGAAACTCGTAATTTCTGGAAGCTTGGCAACCCCTCTCAATGAAATTGCTTTTCCACAGTCTGTGCCTAGCACTACTTGAACAGGAAACAAACATAGACACAAAACTGAGAACTAATTTATTTTGTCAAGTTTCAAAGAGCTACTGCAAACCATGTTGGATTTAGAAATCCAAATTCATCTATCTATATAGGAGAGAACAGAGGGAAACCTAAATATAAAAACTGCTACAGTAGACGAACGCTTCAACCTAGAAGAACAAAATTTGGTGAGCCAAGTGGGATTTGTGTACTTCTCCTTACCACCAAGTATCATCAAGATGGGGTGAAAAAATATTTGTTGATATTTTCGAATCTCGTTTTTTCTTACAAGCTTGGCAACCCCTCTCAATGAAAGTGCATTTCCACAGTCAGTGCCTAGGGCTACTTGAAGAGGAAACAATCCATAGAGAAAAAACTGAGAACTCCTTCGTTTTGTCAAGTTTCAAAGAGCTACTAGAAACCATGTTGGATTTAGTGTTCCAAATTCATCTATCTATATAGGAGAGAACAGAGTGAAACCTAAAAATAAAAACTGCTACTGTAAACGAAAGCTTCAACCTAGAAGAACAAAATTTGGTGAGCCAAGTGGGATTTGTGTACTGATCATTACCATCAAGTATCATCAAGATTCGGTGAAAAAGTATTTGCTGGTATTTCGGAAACTCGTTATTTCTTAGAAGCTTGGCAACCCCACTCAATGAAAGTGCTTTTCCACACTCTGTGTATAGGTCCACTTGAAGAGGAAACAAAACAGAGAGACAAAACTGAGAACTACTTTATTTTGTCAAGTTTCAAAGAGCTACTGCAAACCATGTTGGATTTAGAGTTCCAAATTCATCTATCTATATAGTAGAGAACAGAGGAAAACCTAAATATAAAAACTGATACAGTAGACGAACGCTTCAACCTAGAAGAACAAAATGTGGTGAGCAATGTGGGATTTGTGTACCGATCATTACCACCAAGTATCATCAAGATTGGGTGTAAAAATATTTGCTGGTATTTCGGAAACTCGTAATTTCTTGGAAGTTTGGCTACCCCTCTCAATGAAATTGCTTTTCCACAGTCTCTGCCTAGGGCTACGTGAAGCAGAAGCAAATCATAGAGACAAAACTGAGAACTTCTTTATTTTGTCAATTTTCAAAGAGCTACTACAAACCATATTGGATTTAGAGTTCCAAATTCATCTGTCTATATAGGAGAGAACAGATTGAAACCTAAATATAAAAATTGCTACTGTAAACAAACGCTTCAACATAGAAGAACAAAATTAGGTGAGCCAAGTGGGATTTGTGTACTGATCATTACTAACTGGTATCATCAAGATTCAGTGAAAAAATATTTGATGGTATTTCGGAAACTCGTTATTTCTTAGAATCTTGGCAACCCCTCTCAATGAAAGTGCTTTTCCACAGTCTGTGCCTAGGACTACTTGAACAGGAAACAAACATAGAGACAAAACTGAGATATACTTTATTTTGTCAAGTTTCAAAGAGCTACTGCAAACCATGTTGGATTTAGAGTTCCAAATTCATCTATCTATATAGGAGAGAACAGAGGGAAACCTAAATATAAAAACTGCTACAGTAGACGAACGCTTCAAACTAGCAGAACAAAATTTGGTGAGCCAAGTGGGATTTTTGTACCGATCAATACCACCAAGTATCATGAATATTGGGTGAAAAAATATTTGCAGGTGTTTCGGAAACTCGTAATTTCTTGGAAGCTTGGCAACCCCTCTCAATGAAAGTGCTTGTTCACAGTCTCTGCTTAGGGCTACTTGAAGCAGAAACAAATCATAGACACAAAACTGAGAACTCCTTTATTTTGTCAAGTTTCAAAGAGCTACTACAAACCATATTGGATTTAGAGTTCAAAATACATCTGTCTATTTAGGAGAGAACAGAAGGAAAAATAAATATAAAAACTGCTACTGTAGACGAACGCTTCAACCTAGAAGAACAAAATTTGGTGAGCCAAGTGGGATTTGTGTACTGATCATACCACCAAGTATCACAAGATTGGGTGTATAAATATTTGCTAGCATTTTGAAAACTCGTAATTTCTTGGAAGCTTGGCAACCCCTCTCAATGAAAGTTCTTTTCCATACTCTCTGCTTAGGGCTTATTGAAGCGAAAACAAATCATAGAGACAAAACTGAGAACTCCTTTATATTGTCAAGTTTCAAAGAGCTACTACAAACGATATTGGATTCAGAGTTCCAAATTCATCTGTCTATTTAGGAGAGAACAGAAGGAAACCTAAATATAAAAACTGCTACTGTAGACGAACACTTCAACCTAGCAGAACAAAGTTTGGTGAGCCAAGTGGGATTTGTGTACCGATCAATACCACCAAGTATCATGAATATTGGGTGAAAAAATATTTGCTGGTACTTCGGAAACTCGTAATTTCTTGGAAGATTGGAAACCCCTCTCAATGAAAGTGCTTTTCCACAGTCTCTGCTTAGGGCTACTTGAAGCGGAAACAAATCATAGAGACAAAACTGAGAACTCCTGTATTTTGTCAAGTTTCAAAGAGCTACTACAAACACTGTTGGATTTAGAGTTCCAAATTCATCTATCTATATAGCAGAGAACAGAGTGAAACCTAAATATAAAAACTGCTACTGTAGACGAACGCTTCAACCTAGAAGAACAAAATTTGGTGGGCCAAGTGGGATTTGTGTACCGATCATTAACACCACGTATCATCAACCTTGGGTGAAAAAATATTTGCTGGTATTTCGGAAACTAGTTATTTCTTAGAAGCTTGGCAAACCCTCTCAATTAAAATGCTTTTCCACCGTCTCTGCCTAGGGCTACTTGAAGAGGAAAAAACCATAGAGACAAAACTGAGAAGTCCTTTATTTTGTCAATTTTCAAAGAGCTACTACAAACCATGCTGGATATTGAGTTCCAAATTCATCTAACTATACAGCAGAGAACAGAGTGAAACCTAAATATAAAAACTGCTACTGTAGACGAACGCTTCAACCTAGCAGAACAAAACTTGGTGAGCCAAGTGGGATTTGTGTACCGATAAATACCACCAAGTATCATGAATATTGGGTGAAAAAATATTTGCTCGTATTTCGGAAACTCGTAATTTCTTGGAAGCTTGGCAACCCCTCTCAATGAAAGTGCTTTTCCACAGTCTCTGCTTAGGGCTACTTGAAGCGGAAACAAATCGTAGAGGCAAAACCGAGAACTCTTTTATTTTGTCAAGTTTCAAAGAGCTACTACAAACCATATTGGATTTAGAGTTCCAAATTCATCTGTCTATATCATAGAGAACACAGTGAAACCGAAATATAAAAACTGCTACTGTAAACGCACGCTTCAACCTAGAAGAACAAAATTTGGTGAGCCAAGTGGGATTTGTGTACTGATCATTACCACCAAGTATCATCAAGATTCGGTGAAAAAAATATTTGCTGGTATTTCGGAAACTCGTTATTTTTTGAAGCTTGGTAACCCCTCTCAATGAAAGTGCTTTTCCACAGTCTGTGCCTAGGACTACTTGAAGAGTAAACAAAACATAGACATAAAACTGAGAACTACTTTATTTTGTCAAGTTTCAAAGAGCTACTTCAAACCATGTTGGATTTAGAGTTCCAAATTCATCTATCTATTTAGGAGAGAACAGAGGGAAACCTAAATATAAAAACTGCTACTGTAGATGAACACTTCAACCTAGCAGAACAAAGTTTGGTGAGCCAAGTGGGATTTGTGTACCGATCAATACCACCAAGTATCATGAATATTGGGTGAAAAAATATTTGCTGGTACTTCGGAAACTCGTAATTTCTTGGAAGCTTGGAAACAACTCTCAATGAAAGTGCTTTTCCACAGTCTCTGCTTAGGGCTACTTGAAGCGGAAACAAACAATAGAGACAAAACTGAGATCTCCTGTATTTTGTCAAGTTTCAAAGAGCTACTACAAACCATGTTGGATTTAGGGTTCCAAATTCATCTATCTATATAGGAGAGAACAGAGTGAAACCTAAAAATAACAACTGCTACTGTAAACGAACGCTTCAACATAGAAGAATAAAGTTTGGTGAGCCTAGTGGGATTTGTGTACTGATCATTACCACCACGTATCATCAAGATTGGGTGAAAAAATATTTGCTGGTATTTCGGGATCTCGTAATTTTTTGGAAGCTTGGCAACCCCTCTCAATGAAAGTGCTTTTCCACCGTTTGTGCCTGGGGCTACTTGAAGAGGAAACAAACTATAGAAACAAAACTGAGAACTCCTTTATTTTGTCAAGTTTCAAAGAGCCACTACAAACCATGTTGAATTTAGAGTTCCAAATTCATCTATCTATATAGCAGAGAACAGAGTGAAACCTAAATATAAAAACTGCTACTGTAGACGAACGCTTCAACCTAGAAGAACAAAATTTGGTGGGCCAAGTGGGATTTGTGTACCGATCATTAACACCACGTATCATCAACCTTGCGTGAAAAAATATTTGCTGGTATTTCGGAAACTAGTTATTTCTTAGAAGCTTGGCAACCCCTCTCAATTAAAGTGCTTTTCCACCATCTGTGCCTAGGGCTACTTGAAGAGGAAAAAAACCATAGAGACAAAACTGAGAAGTCCTTTATTTTGTCAATTTACAAAGAGCTACTACAAACCATGCTGGATATTGAGTTCCAAATTCATCTAACTATACAGCAGAGAACAGAGCGAAACCTAAATATAAAAACTGCTACTGTAGACGAACGCTTCAATCTAGCAGAACAAAACTTTGTGAGCCAAGTGGGATTTGTGTACCGATCAATACCACCAAGTATCATGAATATTGGGTGAAAAAATATTTGCTGGTATTTCGGAAGCTCGTAATTTCTTGTAAGCTTGGCAACCCCTCTCAATGAAAGTGCTTTTCCGCAGTCTCTGCTTAGGGCTACTTGAAGCGGAAACAAATCGTAGAGACAAAACCGAGAACTCTTTTATTTTGTCAAGTTTCAAAGAGCTACTACAAACCATATTGGATTTAGAGTTCCAAATTCATCTGTCTATATAGGGGAGAACAGAGTGAAACCGAAATATAAAAACTGCTACTGTAAACGAACACTTCAAGCTAGAAGAACAAAATTTGGTGAGCCAAGTGGGATTTGTGTACTGATCATTACCACCAAGTATCATCAAGATTCGGTGAAAAAATATTTGCTGGTATTTCGGAAACTCATTATTTCTTTGAAGCTTGGTAACCCCTCTCAATGAAAGTGCTTTTCCACAGTCTGTGCTAGGACTACTTGAAGAGTAAACAAAACATAGACATAAAACTGAGAACTACTTTATTTTGTCAAGTTTCAAAGAGCTACTGCAAACCATGTTGGATTTAGAGTTCCAAATTCATCTATCTATTTAGGAGAGAACAGAGGGAAAACTAAATATAAAAACTGCTAAGGTAGATGAACGCTTCAACCTAGATGAACAAAATTATGAGAGCCAAGTGGGATTTGTGTGCTGAGCATTACCATCAAGTTTCATCAACATTGGTTGAAAAAAAATTTGCTGGAATTTCGGAAACTCGTTATTTCTTCGAAGTTTGGCAACCAGTCTCAATGAAAGTGCTTTTCCACCGTCTGTGCCTAGGGCTACTTGAAGAGGATACAAATCATAGAGACAAAACTGAGAAGTTTTTTATTTTGTCAAGTTTCAAAGAGCTACTACAAACCATGATGGATTTAGAGTTCCAAATTCATCTATCTATATAGCCGAGAACAGAGTGAAACCTAAATATAAAAACAGCTACTGTAGACGAACGCTTCAAACTAGCAGAACAAAATTTGGTGAGCCAAGTGGGATTTGTGTACCGATCAATACCACCAAGTATCATGAATATTAGGTGAAAAAATATTTGCTGGTATTTCGGAAACTCGTAATTACTTGGAAGCTTGGCAAATCCCTCTCAATGAAAGTGCTTTTCCACAGTCTCTGCTTAGGGCTTCTTGAAGCGGAAACAAATCATAGAGACAAAACCGAGAACTCCTTAATTTTGTCAAGATACAAAGAGCTACTACAAACCATATTGGATTTAGAGTTCCAAATTCATCCGTCCATATAGGGGAGAACACAGTGAAACCGAAATATAAAAACTGCTACTGTAAACGAACGCTTCAACCTAGAAGAACAAAATTTGGTGAGCCAAGTGGGATTTGTGTACTGATCATGACCACCAAGTATCATCAAGATTGGGTGAAAAAATATTTGCTGGTATTTCGGAAACTCGTTATTTCTTAGAAGTTTGGTAACCCCTCCGATTGAAAGTGCTTTTCCACAGTCTGTGCCTAGGACTACTTGAAGAGTAAACAAAACATAGACATAAAACTGAGAACTACTTTATTTTGTAAAGTTTCAAAGAGCTAATGCAAACCATGTTGGATTTAGAGTTCCAAATTCATCTAACTATATAGGAGAGAACAGAGGAAAATCTAAATATAAAAACTGCTAAGGTAGATGAACGCTTCAACCTAGAAGAACAAAATTTGGTGAGCCAAGTGGGATTTGTGTGCTGAGCATTACCATCAAGTTTCATCAACATTGGGTAAAAAACTATTTGCTGGAATTTCGGAAACTCGTTATTTCTTAGAAGTTGGCAACCCCTCTCAATGAAAGTGCTTTTCCACCGTCTGTGCACAGGGCTACTTGAAGAGGATACAAATCATAGAGACAAAACTGAGAACTTTTTTATTTTGTCAAGTTTCAAAGAGCTACTACAAACGATATTGGATTTAGAGTTCCAAATTCATCTGTCTATATAGGGGAGAACAGAGTGAAACCTAAATATAAAAACTGCTACTGTAAACAAACGCTTCATCCTAGAAGAACAATATTTGGTGAGCCAAGTGGGATTTGTGTACTGATCATTACCACCAAGTATCATCAAGATTCGGTGAAAAAATATTTGCTGGTATTTCGGAAACTCGTTATTTCTTAGAAGCTTGGCAACCCCTCTCAATGAAAGTGCTTTTCCACAGTCTGTTTATAGGGGTACTTGAAGAGGAAACAAAAAATTGAGAAAAAACTGAGAACTCCTTTATTTTGTCAAGTTTCAAAGAGCTACTACAAACCATGTTGGATTTAGAGTTCCAAATTCATCTATCTATATAGCAGAGAACAGAGTGAAACCTAAAAATAAAAAAAACTGCTACTGTAAATGAACGCTTCAACCTAGAAGATCAAAATTTGGTGAGCCAAGTGGGATTTGTGTACGGATCATTAGCACCTAGTATCTTCAAGATTCGGTGAAAAAATATTTGCTGGTATTTCGGGAACTCGTTCTTTCTTAGAAACATGGCATCCGCTCTCAATGAAAGTGCTCTTCCACAGTCTGTGCCTAGGTCTACTTGAAGAGGAAAAAAAAACATCGAGACAAAACTGAGAACTACTTTATTTTGTCAAGTTTCAAAGAGCTACTGCAAACCATGTTGGATTTAAAGTTCCAAATTCATCTATCAATATAGGAGAGAACAGAGGGAATCCTAAATATAAAAACTGCTACAGTAGACGAACGCTTCAACCTAGAAGAACAAAATTTGGTGAGCCAATGGGATTTGTGTACTGTTCATTACCACCAAGTATCCTCAAGATTGGGTGAAAAAATATTTGCTGGTATTTCGGAAACTCGTAATTTTTTGGAAGCTTGGCAACCCCTCTCAATGAAAGTGCTTTTCCACCGTCTGTGCACAGGGCTACTTGAAGAGGATACAAATCATAGAGACAAAACTGAGAACTTTTTTATTTTGTCAAGTTTCAAAGAGCTACTACAAATCATGTTGGATTTAGAGTTCCAAATTCATCTGTCTATATAGGGGAGAACACAGTGAAACCAAAATATAAAAACTGCTACTGTAAACGAACGCTTCAACCTAGAAGAACAAAATTTGGTGAGCCAAGTGGGATTTGTGTGCTGATCATTACCACCAAGTATCATCAAGATTCGGTGAAAAAATATTTGCTGGTATTTCGGAATCTCGTTATTTCTTTGAAGCGTTGTAACCCCTCTCAATGAAAGTGCTTTTCCATAGTCTGTGCCTAGGACTACTTGAAGAGTAAACAAAACATAGACATGAAACTGAGAACTCCTTTATTTTGTCAATTTTCAAAGAGCTACTACAAACCATGTTGGATTTAGAGTTCCAAATGCATCTATCTATATAGCAGAGAACAGAGTGAAACCTAAAAATAAAAACTGTTACTGTAAACGAACGCTTCAACCTAGAAGAACAAAATTTGGTGAGCCAAGTGCGATTTGCGTACTGATCATTAGCACCAAGTATCTTCAAGATTCGGTGAAAAAATATTTGCTGGTATTTCGAAAAACTCGTAATTTCTTGGAAGCTTGGCAACCCCTCTCAATGAAAGTGCTTTTCCAGAGTCTCTGCTTAGGGCTACTTAAAGCGGAAACAAATCATAGAGACAAAACTGAGAACTCCTTTATTTTTTCAAGTTTCAAAGAGCTACTACAAACGATATTGGATTTAGAGTTCCAAATTCATCTGTCTATATAGGAGAGAACAGAGTGAAACCTAAATATAAAAACTGCTACTGTAAACGAACGCTTCAACCTAGAAGAACAAAATTTGGTGAGCCAAGTGGAATTTGTGGAGTTGAATTACCACCAAGTATCCTCAAGATTCAGTGAAAAAATATTTGCTGGTATTTCGGAAACTCGTAATTTCTTGGAAGCTTGGCAACCCCTCTCAATGAAAGTGCTTTTCCACCGTTTGTGCCTGGGGCTACTTGAAGACGAAACAAACTATAGAGACGAAACAGAGAACTCCTTTATTTTGTCAAGTTTCAAAGAGCCACTACAAACCATGTTGGATTTAGAGTTCCAAATTCATCTTTCTATATAGGAGAGAACAGAGTGAAACCTAAATATAAAAACTTCTACTGTAGACGAACGCTTCAACCTAGAAGAACAAAATTTGGTGAGCCAAGTGGAATTTGTGTACTGACCATTACCACCAAGTGTCATCAAGATTGCATGAAAAAATATTTGTTGGTAGTTTGGAAACTCGTTATTTCTTGAAAGCTTGGCGACCCCTCTCAATGAATGTGCTTTTCCACAGTCACTGCTTAGGGCTACTTGTAGCGGAAACAAATCATAGACACAAAACTGAGAACTCCTTTATTTTGTCAAATTTCAAAGAGCTACTGCAAACCATGTTGGATTTAGAGTTAAAAATTCATCTATCTCTATAGGAGAGAACAGAGGGAAACCTAAATATAAAAACAGCTACAGTAGGCGAACGCTTCAACCTAGAAGAACAAAATTTGGTGAGCCAAGTGCGATTTGCGTACTGATCATTAGCACCAAGTATCTTCAAGATTCGGTGAAAAAATATTTGCTGGTATTTCGAAAAACTCGTAATTTCTTGGAAGCTTGGCAACCCCTCTCAATGAAAGTGCTTTTCCAGAGTCTCTGCTTAGGGCTACTTAAAGCGGAAACAAATCATAGAGACAAAACTGAGAACTCCTATATTTTTTCAAGTTTTCAAAGAGCTACTACAAACGATATTGGATTTAGAGTTCCAAATTCATCTGTCTATATAGGAGAGAACAGAGTGAAACCTAAACATAAAAACTGCTACTGTAAACGAACGCTTCAACCTAGAAGAACAAATTTTGGTGAGCCAAGTGGGATTTGTCTACCGATCATTATCACCAAGTATCATCAAGACAGGGTGAAAAAATATTTCCTGGTATTTCGGAAACTCGAAATTTCTTGGAAGCTTGGCAACCCCTCTCAATGAATGTGCTTTTCCACAGTCACTGCGTAGGGCTTCTTGTAGCGGAAACAAATCATAGAGACAAAACTGAGAACTCCTTTATTTTGTGAAGTTTCAAAGAGCTACTGCAAACCATGTTGGATTTAGAGTTCCAAATTCATCTATCTCTATAGGAGAGAACAGAGGGAAACCTAAATATAAAAAACTGCTACAGTAGACGAACGCTTCAACCTAGAAGAACAAAATATGGTGAGCCAAGTGGGATTTGTGTACCGATCATTACCACCAAGGATCATCAAGATTGGGTGAGAAAATATTTGCTGGTATTTCGGAAACTCGTAATTTCTTGGAAGCTTGTCAACCCCTCTCAATGAAAGTGCTTTTCCACAGTCTCTGCTTAGGGCTACTTGAAGAGGAAACAAACCATAGAGACAAAACTGAGAACTCCTTTATTTTGTCAAGTTTCAAAGAGCTACTACAAACCTTGTTGGATGTAGAGTCCAAATTCATCTATCTATATAAAAGAGAACAGAGAGAAACCTAAAAAAAAACTGCTATTGTAAACGAACGCTTCAACCTAGAAGAACAAAATTTGGTGAGCCAGGTGGGATTTGTGGACTTGTCATTACCACCAAGTATCATCAAGATTGGGTGAAAAAAATATTTGCTGGTATTTCGGAAACTCGTAATTTCTTGGAAGCTTGGCAACCCCTCTCAATGTAAGTGCTTTTCCACCGTTTGTGCCTGGGGCTACTTGTAGAGGAAACAACTATAGAGACAAAACTAAGAACTCCTTTATTTTGTCAAGTTTCAAAGAGCCACTACAAACCATGTTGTATTTAGAGTTCCAAATTCCTCTATCTATATACGAGAGAACAGAGTGAAACCTAAACATAAAAAACTGCTACTGTAAACGAACGCTTCAACCTAGAAGAACAAAATTTGGTGAGCCAAGTGGGATTTGTGTACTAATCATTATCACCAAGTATCATCAAAACGGGGTGAAGAAATATTTGCTGGTATTTCGGAAACTCGTTTTTTCTTAGAAGTTTGGCAACCCCTCTCAATTAAAGTGCTTTTCCACCGTCTGTGCTTAGGGCTACTTGAAGAGGAAACAAACCATAGAGACAAAACTGAGAACTCCTTTATTTTGTCAAGTTTCAAAGAGCTACTACAAACCATGTTTGATTTAGAGTTCCAAATTCATCTATCTATATAGCAGAGAACAGAGTGAAACCTAAATATAAGAACTGCTACTGTAGACAAACAATTCAATCTAGAAGAACAAAATTTGGTGGGCCAAGTGGGATTTGTGTACCGATCATTACCATCACGTATCATCAACCTTGGGTGAAAAAATATTTGCTGCTTTTTGGAAACTCGTTATTTCTTAGAGCTTGGCAACCCCACTCAATGAAAGTGCTTTTCCACAGTCTGTTCCTAGGGGTACTTGAAGAGAAAACAAACCTTTGAGACAAAACTGAGAACTCCTTTTTTTTTTTTCAAGTTTCAAAGAGCTACTACAAACCATGTTGGATTTAGAGTTCCAAATTCATCTATCTATATGGCAGAGAACAGAGTGAAACCTAAAAATAAAAACTACTACTGTAAACGAACGCTTCAACCTAGAAGAATAAAATTTGGTGAGCCAAGTGGGATTTGTGTACTGATCATTACCACGAAGTATCATCAAGATTGGGTGAAAAAATATTTGCTGGTATTTCGGAAACTCGTAATTTCTTAGAAGCTTGGCAACCCCTCTCAATGAAAGTGCTTTTCCACTGTCTGTGCCTAGGTCTACTTGAAGACTAAACAAAACATAGAGACAAAATTGAGAACTACTTTATTTTGACAAGTTTCAAAGAGCTACTGCAAACCATGTTGGATTTAGAGTTCCAAATTCATCTATCTCTATAGGAAATAACAGAGGGAAACCTAAATATAAAAACTGCTACAGTAGACGAACGCTTCAACCTAGAAGAAAAAAATTTGGTGAGCCAACTCTGATTTGTGTGCTGATCATTACCACCAAGTATCATCAACATTGGTTGAAAAAATATTTGCTGGTATTCGGAAAGTCGTTATTTCTTAGAACCTTGACAACCCCTCTCAATGAAAGTGCTTTTCCACCGTCTGTGCCTAGGACTACTTGAAGAGGAAACAAAACATAGAGACAAAACTGAGAACTACTTTATTTTGTCAAGTTTCAAAGAGGAACTGCAAACCATGTTGGATTTAGAGTTCTAAATTCATCAATCTATATAGGAGAGAACAGAGGGAAACCTAAATATAAAAACTGCTAAGGTAAAAGAACGCTTCAACCTAGAAGAACAAAATTTGGTGAGCCAAGTGTGATTTATGTACTGAACATTACCACCAAGTATCATCAACATTGGGTGAAAAAATATTTGCTGGTATTTCGGAAACTCGTAATTTCTTGGAAGTTTGGCAACCTCTCTCAATGAAAGTGCTTTACCAACGTCTGTGCCTAGGGCTACTTGAAGAAGAA
This sequence comes from Callospermophilus lateralis, assembly GCF_048772815.1. NCBI lineage: Eukaryota > Metazoa > Chordata > Mammalia > Rodentia > Sciuridae > Callospermophilus > Callospermophilus lateralis. The sequence goes on along the minus strand of NW_027513651.1, from coordinate 39,249 downwards.
ACAAATCATAGAGACAAAACTGAAAACTCCTTTACTTTGTCAGGTTTCAAAGAGCTATTACAAACCATATTGGATTTAGAGTTCCAAATTCATCTATCTATATAGGAGAGAACAGAGTGAAACCTATATATGAAAACTGCTACTGTATACGAACGCTTCAACCTAGAAGAACAAAATTTGGTGAGCCAAGTGGGATTTGTGTACCGATCATTACCACCAATTGTCATCAAGATTGCGTGAAAAAATATTTGCTGGTATTTCGGAAACTCGTTATTTCTTAGAAGCTTGGCAAACCCACTCAATGAAAGTGCTTTTCCACAGTCGGTTCCTAGGGGTACTTGACGAAAAAACAAACCATAGAGACAAAACTGAGAACTCCTTTATTTTGTCAAGTTTCAAAGAGCTACTACAAACCATGTTGGATTTAGAGTTCCAAATTCATCTATCTATATAAAAGGGAACAAAGTGAAACCTAAAAATAAAAACTGCTACTGTAAACGAACGCTTCAACCTAGAAGAACAAAATTTGGTGAGCCAATTGGGATTTGTGGACTTGTCTTTACCACAATGTATCATCAAGATTGGGTGAAAAAATATTTGCTGGTATTTCGGATACTCGTAATTTATTGGAATCTTGGCATCCCCTCTCAATTTAAGTGCTTTTCCACCGTTTGTGCCTGGGGCTAATTGAAGAGGAAACAAACCATAGAGACAAAACTGAGAACTCCTTTATTTTGTCAAGTTTTAAAGAGCCACTACAAACCATGTTGGAATTAGAGTTCCAAATTCATCTATCTATATACGACAGAACAGAGTGAAACCTAAACATAAAAATGCTACTGTAGTCGAACACTTCAACCTAGAAGAACAAAATTTGGTGAGCCAAGTGGGATTTGTGTACTGATCATCACCACTAAGTATCATCAAGATTGGGTGAAAAAATATTTGCTGGTATTTCGGAAACTCGTAATTTCTTGGAACCTTGGCAACCCCTCTCAAAGAAAGTGCGTATCCACCATCAGTGCCTAGGGCTACTTGAAGAGGAAACAAACCATTGAGACAAAACAGAGAACTCCTTTATTTTGTCAACTTTCAAAGATCCACTACAAACCATTACCATGAAGTATCATCAAGATTGGGTGAAAAAATATTTGCAGGTGTTTCGGAAACTCGTAATTTCTTGGAAGGGTGGAAACCCCTCTCAATGAATGTGCTTTTCCACAGTCACTGCTTAGGGCTACTTGAAGCGGAAACAAATCATATAGACAAAACTGAGAACTCCTTTATTTTGTCAAGTTTCAAAGAGCTACTACAAACCATGTTGGATTTAGAGTTCCAAATTCATCTATCTATATAGCCGAGAACAGAGTGAAACCTAAAAATAAAAACTGCTACTGTAAACGAACGCTTCAACCTAGAAGAACAAAATTTGGTGAGCCAAGTGGGATTTGTGGACTTGTCCTTACCTCCAAGTATCATAAAGATTGGGTGAAAAAATATTTGCTGGTATTTCATAAACTCGTTATTTCTTAGAAGCTTGGCAACCCCTCTCAATGAAAGTGCTTTTCCACAGTCTGTGCCAGGGCTACTTGAAGAGGAAACAAACCATAGAGACAAACCTGAGAACTCCTTTATTTTGTCAATTTTCAAAGAGCTACTACAAACCATGTTGGATTTAGAGTTCCAAATTCATCTATCTCTATAGGAGAGAACAGAGGGAAACCTAAATATAAAAACAGCTACAGTAGACGAACGCTTCAACCTAGAAGAACAAAATTTGTTGAGCCATGTGGGATTTGTGTACTGATCATTACCACCAAGTATCATCAACATTGGGTGAAAAAATATTTGCTGGTATTTCGGAAACTCGTTTTTTCTTAGAAGTTTGGCAACCCCTCTCAATGAAAGTGCTTTTCCAACGTCTGTGTCTAGGGATACTTGAGAGGAAACAATCCATAGAGACAAAACTGAGAACTCCTTTATTTTGTAAAGTTTCAAAGAGCTACTACAAACCATGTTGGATTTAGAGTTCCAAATTCATCTATCTATATAGCAGAGAACAGAGTGAAACCTAAATATAAAAACTGCTACTGTAGACGAACGCTTCAACCTAGAAGAACAAAATTTGGTGAGCCAAGTGGGATTTTTGTACTGATCATTACCACCAAGTGTCATCAATTTGCGTGAAAAAATATTTGCTGGTATTTCAGAAACTCGTTATGTCTTAGAGCTTGGCAACCCCACTCAATGAAAGTGCTTTTCCACAGTCTGTTCCTAGGGGTACTTGAAGAGGAAACAAATCATTGAGACAAAACTGAGAACTCCTTTATTTTGTCAAGTTTTAAAGAGCTACTACAAACCATGTTGGATTTAGAGTTCCAAATTCATCTATCTCTATAGGAGATAACAGAGGGAAACCTAAATATAAAAACTGCTACAGTAGACGATCGCTTCAACCTAAAAGAACAAAATATGGTGAGCCAAGTGGGATTTGTGTACTGATCATTACCACCAAGTATCATCAACATTGGCTGAAAAAATATTTGCTGGTATTTCAAAAGCTCGTTATTTCTTAGAAGCTTGGCAACCCCACTCAATGAAAGTGCTTTTCCACCGTCTGTGCTTAGGGTTACTTGAAGAGGAAACAAACCATAGAGACAAAACTGAAAACTCCTTTATTTTGTCATGTTTCAGAGAGCTACTACAAACCATGATGGATTTACAGTTCCAAATTCATCTATCTATATAGCAGAGAAAAGAGTGAAACCTAAATATAAAAACTGCTACTGTAGACGAACGCTTCAACCTAGAAGAACAAAATTTGGTGAGCCAAGTGGGATTTGTGTACCGATCATTACCACCAATTGTCATCAAGATTGGGTGAAAAAATATTTGCTTGTATTTAGGAAAATCGTTATTTCTTAGAAGCTTGGTAACCCCACTCAATGAAAGTGCTTTTCCACAGTCTGTTCCTAGGGGTACTCCACGAGGAAACAAACCATAGAGACAAACCTGAGAACTCCTTTATTTTCTGAAGTTTCAAAGAGCTACTACAAACCATGTTGGATTTAGAGTTCAAAATTCATCTATCTATATAAAAGAGAACAGAGTGAAACCTAAAAATAAAAACTGCTACTGTAAACGAACGCTTCAACCTAGAAGAACAAAATTTGGTGAGCCAAGTGGGATTTGTGGACTTGTCATTACCACAACGTATCATCAAGATTGGGTGAAAAAATATTTGCTGGTTTTTCGGATACTCGTAATTTCTTGGAAGCTTGGCAACCCCTCTCAATTTAAGTGCTTTTCCACAGTCTCTGATTAGGGCTACTAGAAGCAGAAACAAATCATAGAGACAAAACTGAGAACTACATTATTTTGTCAAGTTTCAAAGAGCTACTACAAACCATGATGGATTTAGAGTTCCAAATTCATCTATCTATATAGGAGAGAACAGAGTGAAACCTAAATATAAAAATTGCTACTGTAGACGAACGCTTCAACCTAGCAGAATAAAATTTGGTGAGCCAAGTGGAATTTGTGTACTGATCATCACCACCAAGTATCATCAAGATTGGGTGAAAAAATATTTGCTGGTATTTCAGAAACTCGTTATTTCTTAGAAGCTTGGCAACCCCACTCAATGAAAGTGCTTTTCCACAGTCTGTTCCTAGGGGTACTTGAAGAGGAAACAAACCATAGACACAAAACTGAGAACTCCTTTATTTTGTCAAGTTTCAAAGAGCTACTACAAACCATGTTGAATTTAGAGTTCCAAATTCATCTATCTATATAGGAAAGAACAGAGTAAAACCTAACAATAAAAACTGCTACTGTAGACGAATGCTTCAACCTAGAAGAACAAAAATGGTGAGCCAAGTGGGATTTGTGTACTTGTCCTTACCACCAAGTATCATCAAGATTGGGTGAAAAAATATTTGCTGGTATTTCAGAAACTCGTTATTTCTTAGAAGCTTGGCAACCCCACTCAATGAAAGTGCTTTTCCACAGTCTGTTCCTAGGGGTACTTGAAGAGGAAACAAACCATAGACACAAAACTGAGAACTCCTTTATTTTGTCAAGTTTCAAAGAGCTACTACAAACCATGTTGAATTTAGAGTTCCAAATTCATCTATCTATATAGGAAAGAACAGAGTAAAACCTAACAATAAAAACTGCTACTGTAGACGAATGCTTCAACCTAGAAGAACAAAAATGGTGAGCCAAGTGGGATTTGTGTACTTGTCCTTACCACCAAGTATCATCAAGATTGGGTGAAAAAATATTTGCTGGTATTTCAGAAACTCGTTATTTCTTAGAAGCTTGGAAACCCCTCTCAGGAAAAGTGCTTTTCCACAGTCTGTGCGAGGGATACGTGAAGAGGAAACAAACCATAGGGACAAAACTGAGAACTCCTTTATTTTGTCAAGTTTCAAAGAGCTACTACAAACCATATTGGATTTAGAGTTCCAAATTCATCTATCTATATAGCAGAGAACAGAGTGAAACCTAAAAATAAAAACTGCTACTGAAAACAAACGCATCAACCTAGAAGAACAAAATTTGGTGAGTCAAGTGGGATTTGTGTAACGATCTTCACCACCAAGTATCATCGAGATTGAGTGAAAAAATATTTGCTGGTAATTCGGAAACTCGTTATTTCTTTGAAGCTTGGCAACCCCTCTCAGTGAAAGTGCTTTTCCACCATTTGTGCCTGGGGCTACTTGAAGTGGAAACAAACCATAGAGAAAAAACTGAGAACACCTTTATTTTGTCAAGTTTCAAAGAGACACTACAAACCATTTTGGATTTAGAGTTCCAAATTCATCTATCTATATATGACAGAACAGAGTGAAACCTAAACATAAAAATGCTACTTTGGACGAACGCTTCAACCTAGAAGAACAAAATTTGGTGAGCCAAGTGGGATTTGTGTACTGATCATTACCACCAATTATCATCAAGATTGGGTGAAAAAATATTTGCAGGTATTTCGGAAACTCGTAATTTCTGGGAAGGTTTGAAACCCCTCTCAATGAATGTGCTTTTCCACAGTCACTGCCTAGGGCTACTTGAAGCGGAAACAAATCATAGAGACAAAACTGAGAACTCCTTTATTTTGTCAAGTTTCAAAGAGCCACTACAAACCATGTTGGATTTAGAGTTCCGAATTCATCTATCTATATACGAGAGAACAGAGTGAACCGAATCATAAAAACTGCTACTGTAAACGAACGCTTCAACATAGAAGAACAAAATTTGGTGAGACAAGTGGGATTTGTGTACTGATCATTACCACCAATTATCATCAAGACAGGGTGAAAAAATATTTGCTGGTATTTCGGAAAATCGTAATTTCTTGGAAGCTTGGCAACCCCTCTCAGTGAAAGTGCTTTTCCACAGTCTGTGCCTAGGACTACTAGAACAGTAAACAAAACATAGAGACAAAACTGAGAACTACATTATTTTGTCAAGTTTCAAAGAGCTACTACAAACCATGTTGGATTTAGAGTTCCAAATTCATCTATCTCTATAGGAGAGAACAGAGGGAAACCTAAATATAAAAACAGCTACAGTAGACGAACGCTTCAACCTAGAAGAACAAAATTTGGTGAGCCAACTGGGATTTGTGTATTGATCATTACCACCAAGTATCATCAACATTGGGTGAAAAAATATTTGCTGGTATTTTGGAAACTCGTTACTTCTTAGAAGATTGGCAACCACTCTCAATGAAAGTGCTTTTCCACAGTCTGTGCCTAGGACTACTAAAAGAGGAAACAAAACATAGAGACAAAACTGAGAACTACTTTATTTTGTCAAGTTTAAAAGAGCTACTGCAAACCATATTGGATTTAGAGTTCCAAATTCATCTATCTATTTAGGAGAGAACAAAGTGAAACCTAAATATAAAAACTGCTACTGTAGACGAACGCTTCAACCTAGAAGAACAAAATTTGGTGAGCCAAGTTGGATTTGTGGACCGCTCATCACCACCAAGTATCATCCAGATTGGATGAAAAAATATTTGCTGATATTTCAGAAACTAGTTTTTTCTTAGAAGCTTGGCAACCCCTCTCAATGAAAGTGCTTTTCCACAGTCTGTGCCTAGGGCTACTTGAAGCGGAACCAAACCATACAGACAAAACTGAGAACTCCTTTATTTTGTCAAGTTTCAAAGAGCCACTACAAACCATGTTGGATTTAGAGTTCCAAATTCATCTATCTATATAGCAGAGAACAGAGTGAAACCTAAAAACAAAAACTGCTACTGAAAACGAGCGCTTCAACATAGAAGAACAAAATTTGGTGAGTCAAGTGTGATTTGTGTACCGATCGTAAACCCCAAGTATCATCAAGATTGGGGAAAAAATACTTGCTGGTATTTCGGAAACTCGTTTTTTCTGAGAAGATTGGCAACCACTCTCAATGAAAGTGCTTTTCCACAGTCTCTGCTTAGGGCTACATGAAGCGGAAAAAAATCATAGAGACAAAACTGAGAACTCCTTTATTTTGGCAAGTTTCAAAGAGCTACTGCAAACCATGTTGGATTTAGAGTTCCAAATTCATCTATCTCTATAGGAGAGAACAGAGTGAAACCTAAAATTAAAAACTGCTACTGTAAACGAACGCTTCCACCTAAATGAAGAAAATTTGGTGAGCCAACTGGGATTTGAGTACTGATCATTACCCCCAATTATCATCAACATTGGGTGAAAAAATATTTCCTGGTATTTCGGAAACTCGTTATTTCTTAGAAGTTTGGCAACCCCTCTCAATGAAAGTGCTTTTCCACAGTCTGTGCCTAGGGCGACTTGAAGAGGAAACAAACCATAGAGGCAAAACTGAGAACTCTTTTACTTTGTCAAGTTTCAAAGAGCTATTACACACCATGTTGGCTTTAGAGTTCCAAATTCATCTATCTATATAGGAGAGAACAGAGTGAATCCTAAAAATAAAAACTGCTACTGTAAACGAACGCTTCAACCTAGAAGAAGAAAATTTGGTGAGCCAAGTGGGATTTGTGGACTTGTCATTACCGCCACGTATCATCAATATTGGGTGAAAAAATACTTGCTGCTATTTCGGAAACTTGTAATTTCTTAGAAGCTTGGCAACCCCTCTCAATGAAAGTGCTTTCCCACAGTCTCTGCTTAGGGCTACATGATGCGGAAACAAATCATAGAGACAAAACTGAGAACTCCTTTATTTTGTCAAGTTTCAAAGAGCTAATACACACCATGTTGGTTTTAGAGTTCCAAATTCATCTATCTATATAGGAGAGAACAGAGTGAAACCTAAATATTAAAATTGCTACTGTAGACGAACGCTTTAAATTAGAAGAACAAAATTTGGTGAGCCAAGTGGGATTTGTGTACAGATCATTACCACCACGTATCATCCACATTGGGTGAAAAAATATCTGCTGGTATTTCGGAAACTCGTTATTTCTTAGAAACTTGGCAACCCCTCTCAATGAAAGTGCTTTTCCACAGTCTGTGCCTAGGGCTACTTGAAGCGTAACCAAACCATACAGACAAAACTGAGAACTCCTTTATTTTGTCAAGTTTCAAAGAGCCACTACAAACCATGTTGGATTTAGAGTTCCAAATTCATCTATCTATATAGCAGAGAACAGAGTGAAACCTAAAAACAAAAACTGCTACTGAAAACGAGCGCTTCAACATAGAAGAACAAAATTTGGTGAGTCAAGTGTGATTTGTGTACCGATCGTAAACCCCAAGTATCATCAAGATTGGGGAAAAAATATTTGCTGGTATTTCGGAAACTCGTTTTTTCTGAGAAGATTGGCAACCACTCTCAATGAAAGTGCTTTTCCACAGTCTCTGCTTAGGGCTACATGAAGCGGAAAAAAATCATAGAGACAAAACTGAGAACTCCTTTATTTTGGCAAGTTTCAAAGAGCTACTGCAAACCATGTTGGATTTAGAGTTCCAAATTCATCTATCTCTATAGGAGAGAACAGAGTAAAACCTAAAATTAAAAACTGCTACTGTAAACGAACGCTTCCACCTAAATGAAGAAAATTTGGTGAGCCAACTGGGATTTGAGTACTGATCATTACCCTAAATTATCATCAACATTGGGTGAAAAAATATTTCCTGGTATTTCGGAAACTCGTTATTTCTTAGAAACTTGGCAACCCCTCTAAATGAAAGTGCTTTTCCATAGTCTGTGCCTAGGGCTATTGGAAGAGGAAACAATTCATAGAGACAGAACTGAGAACTCCTTTATTTTGTCAAGTTTCAAACAGCTACTACAAACCATGTTGGATTTAGAGTTCCAAATTCATCTATCTATATAGGAGGGAACAGAGTGAAACCTAAATATAAAAACTGCTACTGTAGACGAACGCTTCAACTTGGAAGAACAAAATTTGGTGAGCCAAGTGGGATTTGTGTACTGATCATTTCCACCAGTATCATCAAAATTGGGTGAAAAAATATTTGCTGGTATTTCGGAAACTCTTAATTTCTTAGAAGCTAGGAAACCCCTCTCAATGAAAGTGCTTTTCCACAGTCAGGGCCTAGGGCTAGTTATAGAGGAAACAATTCATAGAGACAAAACTGAGACCTCCTTTATTTTGTCTAGTATCAAAGAGGTACTACAAACCATGTTGGATTTAGAGTTCCAAATTCATCTATCTATATAGGAGGGAACAGAGTGAAACCTAAAAATAAAAACTGCTACTGTAAACGAATGCTGCAACCTAGAAGAACACTATTTAGTAAGCCAAGTGGGATTTGTGTACTTGTCATTACCACCACGCATCATCAACATTGGGTGAAAAAATATTTGCTGGTATTTCGGAAACTGGTAATTTCTTGGAAGCTTGGCAACCCCTTTCAATGAAAGTGCTTTTCCACAGTCTCTGCTTAGGGCTACATGAAGCGGAAAAAAATCATAGAGACAAAACTGAGAACTCCTTTATTTTGTCAAGTTTCAAAGAGCTACTACAAACCATGTTTTATTTAGAGTTCCAAATTCATCTATCTATATAGGAGAGAACAGAGTGAAAATTAAAAAAAATAAACTGCTCCTGAAAACGAACGCTTCATCCTAGAAGAACAAAATTTGGTGAGTCAAGTGGGGTTTGTGTACCAATCATTACCGCCACGTATCATCAAGATTGGGTGAAGAAATATTTGCTGGTATTTCAGAAACTCGTTATTTCTTAGAAGCTTGGCAACCCCTCTCAATGAAAGTGCTATTCCACAGTCTCTGCTAAGGGCTACTTGAAGCGGAAACAAATCATAGAGAAAAAACTGAGAACTCCTTTACTTTGTCAAGTTTCAAAGAGCTATTACACACCATGTTGGAATTAGAGTTCCAAATTAATCTATCTATGTAGGAGAGAAAAGCGTGAAACCTAAATATAAAAACTGCTACTGTACAGGAACGCTTCAACCCAGAAAAACAAAATTTGGTGAACCAAGTGGGATTTGTGTACTGATCATTACCACCAAGTATCATAAAGATTGGGTGAAAAAATATTTGCTGGTATTTCGGAAACTCGTTTTTTCTTAAAAGCTTGGCAACCCCTTTCAATGAAAGTGCTTTACCACAGTCTGTGCCTAGGGCGACTTGAAGGTGAAACAACCCATAGAGACAAACTGAGAACTCTTTTATTTTGACAAGTTTCAAAGAGCTACTACAAACCATGTTGGATTTAGAGTTCCAAATTCATTTATCTATATAGGAGAGAACAGAGTGAAACCTAAAAATAAAAACTGCTACTGTAGACGAACGCTTCAACCTAGAAGAACAAAATTTGGTGAGCCAAGTGGGATTTGTGTACTGATCATTACCACCAAGTTTTTTCAAGATTGGGTGAAAAAATATTTGCTGGTATTTCGGAAACTCGTTATTTCTTAGAAGCTTGGCAACCCCTCTCAATGAAAGTGCTTTTCCACAGTCTCTGCCTAGGGCTACTTGAAGATGAAACAAACCATAGAGACAAAACTAGGAACCCCTTTATTTTGTCAAGTTTCAAAGAGCTACTACAAACCACGTTGGATTTAGAGTTCCAAATTCATCTATCTATATAGCAGAGAACAGAGTGAAACCTAAATATAAAAACTGCTACTGTAGACGAACGCTTCAACCTAGAAGAACAAAATGTGGTGAGCCAAGTGGGATTTGTGTACCGATCTTTACCACCACGTATCATCAACATTGGGTGACAAAATATTTGCTGGTATTTCGGAAACTCGTAATTTCTTGGAAGCTTGGCCACCCCTTCAATGAAAGTGCTTTTCCACAGTCTCTGCTTAGGGCTACATGAAGCGGAAACAAATCATAGATACAAAACTGAGAACTCCTTTATTTTGACAAGTTTCAAAGAGCTATTATAAAATATGTTTGATTTAGGGTTCCAAATTCATCTATCTATATAAGAGGGAAGACAGTGAAACCTACATATAAAAACTGGTGCTGTTGACGAACGCTAAGACCTAGAAGAACATAATTTGGTGAGCCAAGTGGGATTTGTGTACTGATCATTACCACCGCGTATCATCACGATTGGGTGAAAAAATATTTGCTGGTATTTCGGAAACTCGTAATTTTTTGGAAGCTTGGCAACACCTTTCAATGAAAGTGCTTTTCCACAGTCCCTGCTTAGGGCTACTTGAATAGGAACCAAATCATAGAGAGTGACCTGAGAACTCCTTTATTTTGTCAAGTTTCAAACTTCTACTACAAACCATGTTGGATTTAGAGTTCCAAATTCATCTCTCTATACAGGAGATTACAGAGTGAAACCTACATATAAAAAGTGCTACTGTAGACGAACGCGTCAACGTAGAAGAACAAAATTTGTTGAGCCAAGTGGGATTTATGTACTGATCATTACCACCAAGTATCATCAAGATTGGATGAAAAAATATTTGCTGGTATTTCGGAAACTCGTTATTTCTTAGAAGCTTGGCAACCCCTCTCAATGAAAGTGCTTTTCCACAGTCTCTGCCTAGGGCTACTTGAAGATGAAAGAAAACATAGAGACAAAACTAGGAACCTTTTTATTTTGTCAAGTTTCAAAGAGGTACTACAAACCACGTTGGATTTAGAGTTCCAAATTCATCTAACTATATAGGAGAGAACAGAGTGAAACCTAAATATAAAAACTGCTACTGTAAACGATCACTTCAACCTAGAAGAAAAAAATTTGGTGAACGAAGTGGGATTGGTGTACTGATCATTACCACCAAGCATCATCAACATTGGGTCAAAAAATATTTGCTGGTATTTCGGAAACTCGTAGTATCTTGGAAGTTTGGCAACCCCTTTCAATGGAAGTGCTTTTCCACAGTCTCTGCTTAGAGCTACATGAAGTGGGAACAAATCATAGAGACAAAAGTGAGAACTACTTTATTTTGTCAAGTTTCAAAGAGCTACTACAAACCATATTGTATTTAGAGTTCCAAATTCATCTATCTATATAAGAGAGAAGAGAGGGAACCTAAAAATATAAACTGCTACTGTAAACGAACGCGTCAACCTAGAAGAACAAAATTTGGTGAGTCAAGTGGGATTTGTGTACCGATCATTTCCAACAAGTATCATGAAGATTGGGTGAAAAAATATTTGCTGGTATTTCGGAAACTCATTATTTCTTAGAAGCTTGGCAACCCCTCTCAATGAAAGTGCTTTTCCACAGTCTGTGCCTAGGGCTACTTGATGAGGAAACAAACCATAGAGACAAAACTGAGAACTCCTTTATTTTGTCAACTTTCAAAGAGCTAGTTTAAACCATAGTGGGATATAGAGTTCCAAATTCATCTATCTATATATGAGAGAACAGAGTGAAACCTAAAAATGAAAACTGGTACTGTAAACGAACGCTGCAACCTAGAAGAACAAAATTTGGTGAGCCAAGTAGAATTTATGTACTTGTCATTACCACCACGTATCATCAACATTGGGTGAAAAAATATTTGCTGGTATTTCGGAAACTCGTAATTTCTTGCAAGCTTGGCAACCCCTTTCAATGAAAGTGCTTTTCCACAGTCTCTGCTTAGGGCTATATGAAGCATAAACAAATCATGGAGACAAAACTGAGAACTCCTTTATTTTACCAAGTTTCAAAAAGCTATTACACACCATGTTGGATTTAGAGTTCCAAATTCATCTATCTATATGGGAGAGAAGAGAGGGAACCTAAAAATATAAACTGCTACTGTAAACGACGCTTCAACCTAGAAGAACAAAATTTGGTGAGTCAAGTAGGGTTTGTGTACCGATCATTAACACCAAGTATCATCAAGATTGGTTGAAAAAATATTTTCTGATATTTCGGAAACTCTTTATTTCTTAGAAGCTTGGCAACCCCTCTCAATGAAAGTGCTTTTCCACAGTTTGTGCCTGGGGCTACTTGAAGAGTAAACAAAAAATAGAGACAAAACTGAGAACTTCTTTAATTTGTCAAGTTTCAAAGAGCTACTAAAAACCATGTTGGATTTAGAGTTTCAAATTCATCCATCTATATAGGAGAGAACAGAGAGAAACCTAAATTAAAAACTGCCACTGTAAACGAACGCTTCAACCTAGAAGAACAAAATTTGGTGAGCCAAGTGGGATTTGTGTTCCAATCACTATCACCAAGTATCATCAAGATTGGGTGAAGAAATATTTGCTGGTATTTCAGAAACTCGTTATTTCTTAGAAGCTTGGCAACCCCTCTCAATGAAAGTGCTTTTCCACAGTCTGTGCCTAGGGCTACTTGAAGAGGAAACAAACCATAGAGACAAAACTGAGAACTCCTTTACTTTGTCAAGTTTCAAAGAGCTATTACACACCATGTTGGATTTAGAGTTCCAAATTCATCTATCTATGTAGGAGAGAACAGAGTGAAACCTAAATATAAAAACTGCTACTGTACACGAACGCTTAAACCCAGAAGAACAAAATTTGGTGAGCCAAGTGGGATTTTTGTACCGATCATTACCACCAAGTATCATCAAGATTGGGTGAATAAATGTTTGCTGGTATTTCGGAAACTCGTTATTTTTTAAAAGCTAGGCAACCCCTCTCAATGAAAGTGCTTTTCCACAGTCTGTGCCTAGGGCGACTTGAAGAGGAAACAAACCATTGAGACAAAATTGAGAACTCCTTTACTTTGTCAAGTTTCAAAGAGCTTTTAAACACCATGTTGGATTTAGAGTTCCAAATTCATCTATCTATATAGGAGAGAACAGAGTAAAACCTAAAAATAAAAACTGCTACAGTAAACGAACGCTTCAACCTAGGAGAACAAAATTTGGCGAGCCAATTGGGATATGTGTAACGATCATTACCACCAAGTATCATCAAGATTGGGTGAAAAATATTTGCTGGTATTTCAGAAACTCCTTATATCTTAGAAGCTTGGCAACCCCTCTCATTTAAAGTGCTTTTCCACAGTCTGTGCCTAGGGCGACTTGAAGAGGTAACAAACCATAGAGACAAAACTGAGAACTCCTTTACTTTGTCAAGTTTCAAAGAGCTATTACACACCATGTTGGACTTAGAGTTCCAAATTCATCTATCTATGTAGGAGAGAACAGAGTGATACCCAAATATAAAAACTGCTACTGTAGACGAACGCTTCATGAAGAAGAACAACATTTGGTGAGCCAAGTGGGATTTGTGTACTGATCATTACCACCAAGTATGATCAACATTGGGTGAAAAAATATTTGCTGGTATTTCGGAAACTCGTTATTTCTTAGAAGCTTGGCAACCCCTCTCAATGAAAGTGCTTTTCCACAGTCTGTGCCTAGGTATACTTGAAGAAGAAACAAACCATAGAGACAAAACTGAGAACTCCTATATTTTGTCAACTTTCAAAGAGCTACTACAAACCATGTTGAATTTAGAGTTCTAAATTCATCTATCTATATAACAGAGAACAGAGTGATACCTAAAAATATAAACTGCTACTGTAAATGAACGCTTCAACCTAGAAGAACAATTTTGGTGAGTCAAGTAGGATTTGTGTACCAATCATTACCACCAAGTATCATCAAGATTGGGTGAAAAAATATTTGCTGGTATTTCGGAAACACTTTATTTCTTAGAAGCTTGGCAACCCCTCTCAATGAAAGTGGTTTTCCACAGTCTGTGCCTAGGACTACTTGAAGTGGAAACAAACCATAGAGAAAAAACAGAGAACTCCTTTATTTTGTCAACTTTCAAAGAGCTACTACAAACCATGTTGGATTTAGAGTTCCAAATTCATCTATCTATATAGGAGAGAACAGAGTGAAACCTAAAAATAAAAACTGGTACTGTAAACGAACGCTGCAACCTAGAAGAACAAAATTTGGTGAGCCAAGTGGAAATTGTGTCCTTGTCATTACCACCACGTATCATCAATCTTGGGTGACAAAACATTTGCTGGTATTTCGGAAACTCGTAATTTCTTGGAAGCTTGGCAACCCCTCTCAATGAAAGTGCTTTTCCACAGTCTCTGCATAGGGCTATATGAAGCAGAAACAAATCATACAGACAAAACTGAGAAATCCTTTATTTTGTCAAGTTTCAAAGAGCTACTACAAACCATATTGGATTATAGTTCCAAATTCATCTATCTATATAAGAGAGAACAGAGGGAACCTAAAAATATAAACTGCTACTGTAAACGAACGCGTCAACCTAGAAGAACAGAATTTGGTGAGTCAAGTGGGATTTGTGTAGTGATCATCACCACCAAGTATCATCAAGATTGGGTGAAAAAATATTTGCTGGTATTTCGGAAACTCGTTATTTCTTAAAAGCTTGGCAACCCCTCAATGAAAGTGCTTTTCCACAGTCTGTGCCTAGGACTACTTGAAGAGGAAACAAAACATAGAGACAAAATTGAAAACTACTTTATTTTGTCAAGTTTCAAAGAGCTACTGCAAACCATGTTGGATTTAGAGTTCCAAATTCATCTATCTATATAGGAGAGAACAGAGTGAAACCTAAATATAAAAACTGCTACAGTAAGCGAACGCTTCAACTTAGAAGAACAAAATTTGGAGAGCCAAGTGGGATTTGTTCACCGATCATCACCACCAAGTAACATCAAGTTTCGGTGAAAAAATATTTGCTGGTATTTCGGAAACACGTTATTTCTTAGAAGCTTGGCAACCCCTCTCAATGAAAGTGCTTTTCCACCGTTTGTGCCTGGGGCTACTTGAAGACGAAACAAAGCATAGAGCCAAAACTAAGAACTCCTTTATATTGTCAGGTTTCAAAAAGCCATTACAAACCATGTTGTATTTAGAGTTCCAAATTCATCTATCAATATACGAGAGAACAGAGTGAAACCTAAACATAAAAACTGCTGGTGTATACGAACACTTCAACCTAGAAGAACAAAATTTGGTGAGCCAAATGGGATTTGTGTATTGATCATTACCACCAAGTATCATCAAGATTGGGTGAAAAAATATTTGCTGGTATTTCGGAAACTCGTAATTTCTTGGAAGCTTGGCAACCGCTCTCAATGAAAGTGCTTTTCCACAGTCACTGCTTAGGGCTACTTGAAGCGGAAACAAATCATAGACACAAAACTGAGAACTCCTTCATTTTGTCAAGTTTCAAAGAGCTACTACAAACCATGTTGGATTTAGAGTTCCAAATTCATCTATATATAGGAGAGAACAGAGTGAAACCTAAATATAAAAATTGCTACTGTAGACGAACGCTTCAACCTAGAAGAACAAAATTTGGTGAACCAAGTAGGATTTGTGTACCGATCTTCACCACCAAGTAACATCAAGATTGGGTGAAAAAATATTTAATGGTATTTAGGAAACTCGTTATTTCTTAGAAGCTTGGCAAACCCTCTCAATGAAAGTGCTTTTCCACAGTCTGTGCCTAGGGCTACTTGAAGAGGAAACAAACCATAGAGACAAAACTGAGAACTCCTTTATTATGTCAAGTTTCAAAGAGCCACTACAAACCATGATGGATTTAGAGTTCCAAATTCATCTATCTATATAGCAGATAACAGAGTGAAACCTAAACATAAAAACTGCTACTGTAGACGAACGCTTAAACCTAGAAGAACAAAATTTTTGAGCCAAGTGGGAATTGTGTACTTGTCATTACCACCAAGTATCATCAAGATTGGGTGAAAAAATATTTCCTGGTATTTCGGAAACTCGTTTTTTCTTAGAAGCTTGGCAACCGATCTCAATGAATATGCTTTTCCACAGTCTGTGCCTAGGGCTACTTGAAGAGGAAACAAACCACAGAGACAAAACTGAGAACTCTTTTATTTTGTCAAGTTTCAAATAGCTACTACAAACCATGTTGGATTTAGAGTTCCAAATTCATGTATCTATTTAGGAGAGAACAGAGTGAAACCATAACATAAAAACTGCTACTGTAGACGAACGCTTCAACCTAGAAGAACAAAATTTGGTGAGCCATGTGGAATTTGTGGACCGCTCATCACCACCAAGTATCACCAAGATTGGGTGAAAAAATATTTGCTGGTATTTCAGAAACTCGTTATTTCTTAGAAGCTTGGCAACCCCTCTCAATGAAAGTGCTTTTCCACAGTCTGTGCCTAGGGCTACTAAAAGAGGAAACAAACCATAGAGACAAAACTGAGAACTCTTTTATTTTGACAAGTTCCAAAGAGCTACTACAAACCATGTTGGATTTAGAGTTCCAAATTCAACTATCTATATAGAGAGAACAGAGTGAAACCTAAAAATAAAATCTGCTACTGTAGACGAACGCTTCAACCTAGAAGAACAAAATTTGGTGAGCCATGTGGGATTTGTGTCCTTGTCATTACCACCAAGTATCATCAAGATTGGGTGAAAAAATATTTGCTGGTATTTCGGAAACTCGTTATTTCTTAGAAGCTTGGCAACCCCTCTCAATGAAAGTACTTTTCCACAGTCTGTGCCTAGGCTACTTGAAGAGGAAACAAACCATAGAGAGAAAACTGAAAACTCCTTTATTTTGTCAAGTTTCAAAGAGCCACTACAACCATATTGGATTTAGCGTTCCAAATACATCTATCTATATAGCAGAGAACAGAGTGAAACCCTAACATAAAAATTGCTACTGTAGACGAACGCTTCAACCTAGAAGAACAAAACTTGGTGAGCCAAGTGGGATTTGTGTACTGATCATTACTACCAAGTATCTTCAACATTGGGTGAAAAAAATATTTGCTGGTATTTCGGAAACTCGTAATTTCTTGGAAGCTTGGCAACCCCTCTCAATGAAAGTGCTTTTCCACAGTCACTGCTTAGGGCTACTTGAAGCGGAAACAAATCATAGAGACAAAACTGAGAACTCCTTTATTTTGTCAAGTTTCAAAGAGCTACTACAAACCATGTTAGATTTAGAGTTCCAAATTCATCTATATATAGGAGAGAACAGAGTGAAACCTAAATATAAAAATTACTACTGTAGACGAACCCTTCAACCTAGAAGAACAAAATTTGGTGAACCAAGTGGGATTTGTGTACCGATCTTCACCAGCAAGTATCACCAAGATTATGTGAAAAAAATATTTGCTGGTAATTCGGAAACTCGTTATTTCTTAGAAGCTTGGCAACCCCTCTCAATGAAAGTGCTTTTCCACAGTCTCTGCTTATGGCTAGTTGAAACGGGAACAAATCATAGAGACAAAACTGAGAACTCCTTTATTTTCTCAAGTTTCAAAGAGCTACTACAAACCATGTTGGATTTAGAGTTCCAAGTTCATCTATCTATATAGGAGAGAACAGAGTGAAACCTAAAAATAAAAACTGCTACTGAAAACGAACGCATCAACCTAGACGAACAATATTTGGTGAGTCAAGTGGGATTTGTGTACCGATCAGTACCACCAAGTATCATCAAGATTGGGTGAAAAAATATTTGCTGGTATTTCAGAAACTCGTTATTTTTTAGAAGCTTGGCAACCGCTCTCAATGAATGTGCTTTTCCACAGTCTGTGCCTAGGGCTACTTGAAGAGGAAACAAACCCCAGAGACAAAACTGAGGACTCTTTTATTTTGTCAAGTTTCAAAGAGCTACTGCAAACCATATTGGATTTAGAGTTCCAAATTCATCTATCTATTTATGAGAGAACAGAGTGAAACCTAAATATAAAAACTGCTACTGTAGACGAACGATTCAACCTAGAAGAACAAAATTTAGTGAGCCACGTTGGATTTGTGGACCGCTTATCACCTCCGAGTATCATCAATATTGGGTGAAAAAAATATTTGCTGGTATTTCGGAAACTCGTAATTTCTTGGAAGCTTGGCAACCCCTCTCAATGAAAGTGCTTTCCCACAGTCATTGACTAGGGCTACTTGAAGAGGAAACAAAACATAGAGACAAAACTGAGACCTCTTTTATTTTGTCAAGTTTCCAATAGCTACTACAAATAATGTTGGATTTAGAGTTCCAAATTCATCTATCTATATAGAGAGAACATAGTGAAACGTAAAATTAAATACTGCTAGTGTAAACGAACGCTTCAACCTCAAAGAACAAAATTTCGTGAGCCAAGTGGGATTTGTGTACTTGTCATTACCACCACGTATCATCACGATTGGGTAAAAATATATTTGCTGATATTTCGAAAACTCGTAATTTCTTGGAAGCTTGGCAAACCCTTTCAATGAAAGTGCTTTTCCACAGTCTGTGCCTACGGCTACTTGCAGAGGAAAGAAACCATAGAGACAAAACTGAGAACTCCTTTATTTTTTCAAGTTTCAAAGAGCTAGTACAAACCATGATGGATTTAGAGTTCCAAATTCATCTATCTATATAGCAGAGAACAGAGTGAAACCTAAATATAAAAACTGCTACTGTAGATGAACGCTTCAACCTAGAAGAACAAAATTTGGTGAGCCAAGTGGGATTTGTGTACCGATCATTACCAGCACGAATCATCAACATTGGGTGAAAAAATTATTTGCTGGTATTTCAGAAACTTGTAATTTCTTGGAAGCTTGGCAACCCCTTTCAATGAAAGTGCTTTTCCACAGTCTCTGTTTAGGGCTACATGAAGCGGAAACAAATTATAGAGACAAAACTGAAAACTACTTTATTTTGTCAATTTTCAAAGAGCCACTACAAACCATGATGGATTTAGAGTTCCAAATTCATCTATCTATATAGCAGAGAACAGAGTGAAACCTAAACATAAAAACTGCTACTGTAGACGAACGCTTCAACCTAGAAGAACAAAATTTGGTGAGCCAAGTAGGATTTGTTTACCGATCATCACCACCAAGTATCATCAAGATTCGGTAAAAAAATATTTGCTGGTATTTCGGAAACTCGTTATTTATTAGAAGCTTGGCAACCCCTCTCAATGAAAGTGCTTTTCCACAGTAAGTGCCTAGGGCTACTTGAAGAGGAAACAATCCATATAGACCAAACTGAGAACTCCTTTATTTTGTCAAGTTTCAAAGAGCTACTGCAAACCATATTCGATTTAGAGTTCCAAATTCATGTATCTATATAGGAGAGAACAGAGTGAAACCTAAATATAAAAACTGCTACTGTAGACGAACGCTTCAACCTAGAAGAACAAAATTTTGTGAGCCAAGTGGGATTTGTGTACTTGTCATTACCACCAAGTATCATCAAGATTGGGTGAAAAAATATTTCCTGGTATTTCGGAAACTCGTTATTTCTTAGAAGCTTGGCAACCCCTCTCAATGAAAGTGCTTTTCCACAGTCTGTGCCTAGGGCTACTTGAAGAGGAAACAAACCATAGAGACAAAACTGAGAACTCCTTTATTTTTTCAAGTTTCAAAGAGCCACTACAAACCATGATGGATTTAGAGTTCCAAATTCATCTATCTATATAGCAGAGAACAGAGTGAAACCTAAACATAAAAACTGCTACTGTAGACGAACGCTTCAACCTAGAAGAACAAAATTTGGTGAGCCAAGTAGGATTTGTTTACCGATCATCACCACCAAGTATCATCAAGATTCGGTGAAAAAATATTTGCTGGTATTTCGGAAACTCGTTATTTATTAGAAGCTTGGCAACCCCTCTCAATGAAAGTGCTTTTCCACAGTAAGTGCCTAGGGCTACTGGAAGAGGAAACAATCCATATAGACCAAACTGAGAACTCCTTTATTTTGTCAAGTTTCAAAGAGCTACTGCAAACCATATTGCATTTAGAGTTCCAAATTCATCTATCTATATAGGAGAGAACAGAGTGAAACCTAAATATAAAAACTGCTACTGTAGACGAACGCTTCAACCTAGAAAAACAAAATTTGGTGAGCCAAGTGGGATTTGTGTACTTGTCATTACCACCAAGTATCATCAAGATTGGGTGAAAATATTTCCTGGTATTTCGGAAACTCTTTATTTCTTAGAAGCTTGGCAACCCCTCTCAATGAAAGTGCTTTTCCACAGTCTGTGCGTAGGGCTATTTGAAGAGGAAACAAACCATAGAGACAAAACTGAGAACTCCTTTACTTTGTCAAGTTTCAAAGAGCTACTACAAACCATATTGGATTTAGAGTTCCAAATTCATCTATCTATATAGGAGAGAACACAGTAAAAACTAAAATTATAAACTGCTACTCTAGACGAATGCTTCAACCTAGAAGAACAAAATTTGGTGAGTCAAGTGGGATTTGTGTAGTGATCATCACCACCAAGTATCATCAAGATTGGGTGAAAAAATATTTGCTGGTATTTCGGAAACTCGTTATTTCTTAAAAGCTTGGCAACCCCTCAATGAAAGTGCTTTTCCACAGTCTGTGCCTAGGACTACTTGAAGAGGAAACAAAACATAGAGACAAAATTGAAAACTACTTTATTTTGTCAAGTTTCAAAGAGCTACTGCAAACCATGTTGGATTTAGAGTTCCAAATTCATCTATCTATATAGGAGAGAACAGAGTGAAACCTAAATATAAAAACTGCTACAGTAAGCGAACGCTTCAACTTAGAAGAACAAAATTTGGAGAGCCAAGTGGGATTTGTTCACCGATCATCACCACCAAGTAACATCAAGTTTCGGTGAAAAAATATTTGCTGGTATTTCGGAAACACGTTATTTCTTAGAAGCTTGGCAACCCCTCTCAATGAAAGTGCTTTTCCACCGTTTGTGCCTGGGGCTACTTGAAGACGAAACAAAGCATAGAGCCAAAACTAAGAACTCCTTTATATTGTCAGGTTTCAAAAAGCCATTACAAACCATGTTGTATTTAGAGTTCCAAATTCATCTATCAATATACGAGAGAACAGAGTGAAACCTAAACATAAAAACTTCTGGTGTATACGAACACTTCAACCTAGAAGAACAAAATTTGGTGAGCCAAATGGGATTTGTGTATTGATCATTACCACCAAGTATCATCAAGATTGGGTGAAAAAATATTTGCTGGTATTTCGGAAACTCGTAATTTCTTGGAAGCTTGGCAACCGCTCTCAATGAAAGTGCTTTTCCACAGTCACTGCTTAGGGCTACTTGAAGCGGAAACAAATCATAGACACAAAACTGAGAACTCCTTCATTTTGTCAAGTTTCAAAGAGCTACTACAAACCATGTTGGATTTAGAGTTCCAAATTCATCTATATATAGGAGAGAACAGAGTGAAACCTAAATATAAAAATTGCTACTGTAGACGAACGCTTCAACCTAGAAGAACAAAATTTGGTGAACCAAGTAGGATTTGTGTACCGATCTTCACCACCAAGTAACATCAAGATTGGGTGAAAAAATATTTAATGGTATTTAGGAAACTCGTTATTTCTTAGAAGCTTGGCAAACCCTCTCAATGAAAGTGCTTTTCCACAGTCTGTGCCTAGGGCTACTTGAAGAGGAAACAAACCATAGAGACAAAACTGAGAACTCCTTTATTATGTCAAGTTTCAAAGAGCCACTACAAACCATGATGGATTTAGAGTTCCAAATTCATCTATCTATATAGCAGATAACAGAGTGAAACCTAAACATAAAAACTGCTACTGTAGACGAACGCTTAAACCTAGAAGAACAAAATTTTTGAGCCAAGTGGGAATTGTGTACTTGTCATTACCACCAAGTATCATCAAGATTGGGTGAAAAAATATTTCCTGGTATTTCGGAAACTCGTTTTTTCTTAGAAGCTTGGCAACCGATCTCAATGAATATGCTTTTCCACAGTCTGTGCCTAGGGCTACTTGAAGAGGAAACAAACCACAGAGACAAAACTGAGAACTCTTTTATTTTGTCAAGTTTCAAATAGCTACTACAAACCATGTTGGATTTAGAGTTCCAAATTCATGTATCTATTTAGGAGAGAACAGAGTGAAACCATAACATAAAAACTGCTACTGTAGACGAACGCTTCAACCTAGAAGAACAAAATTTGGTGAGCCATGTGGAATTTGTGGACCGCTCATCACCACCAAGTATCACCAAGATTGGGTGAAAAAATATTTGCTGGTATTTCAGAAACTCGTTATTTCTTAGAAGCTTGGCAACCCCTCTCAATGAAAGTGCTTTTCCACAGTCTGTGCCTAGGGCTACTAAAAGAGGAAACAAACCATAGAGACAAAACTGAGAACTCTTTTATTTTGACAAGTTCCAAAGAGCTACTACAAACCATGTTGGATTTAGAGTTCCAAATTCAACTATCTATATAGAGAGAACAGAGTGAAACCTAAAAATAAAATCTGCTACTGTAGACGAACGCTTCAACCTAGAAGAACAAAATTTGGTGAGCCATGTGGGATTTGTGTCCTTGTCATTACCACCAAGTATCATCAAGATTGGGTGAAAAAATATTTGCTGGTATTTCGGAAACTCGTTATTTCTTAGAAGCTTGGCAACCCCTCTCAATGAAAGTACTTTTCCACAGTCTGTGCCTAGGCTACTTGAAGAGGAAACAAACCATAGAGAGAAAACTGAAAACTCCTTTATTTTGTCAAGTTTCAAAGAGCCACTACAACCATATTGGATTTAGCGTTCCAAATACATCTATCTATATAGCAGAGAACAGAGTGAAACCCTAACATAAAAATTGCTACTGTAGACGAACGCTTCAACCTAGAAGAACAAAATTTGGTGAGCCAAGTGGGATTTGTGTACTGATCATTACTACCAAGTATCTTCAACATTGGGTGAAAAAAATATTTGCTGGTATTTCGGAAACTCGTAATTTCTTGGAAGCTTGGCAACCCCTCTCAATGAAAGTGCTTTTCCACAGTCACTGCTTAGGGCTACTTGAAGCGGAAACAAATCATAGAGACAAAACTGAGAACTCCTTTATTTTGTCAAGTTTCAAAGAGCTACTACAAACCATGTTAGATTTAGAGTTCCAAATTCATCTATATATAGGAGAGAACAGAGTGAAACCTAAATATAAAAATTACTACTGTAGACGAACCCTTCAACCTAGAAGAACAAAATTTGGTGAACCAAGTGGGATTTGTGTACCGATCTTCACCAGCAAGTATCACCAAGATTATGTGAAAAAAATATTTGCTGGTAATTCGGAAACTCGTTATTTCTTAGAAGCTTGGCAACCCCTCTCAATGAAATTGCTTTTCCACAGTCTCTGCTTATGGCTACTTGAAGAGGAAACAAAACATAGAGACAAAACTGAAAACTACTTTATTTTGTGAAGTTTCAAAGAGCTACTGCAAACCATGTTGGATTTAGAGTTCCAAATTCATCTATCTATATAGGAGAGAACAGAGTGAAACCTAAATATAAAAACTGCTACTGTAGACGAACGCTTCACCTTGAAGAACAAAATTTGGTGAGCCAAGTGGGATTTGTGTACTGATCATTACTACCAAGTATCTTCAACATTGGGTGAAAAAAATATTTGCTGGTATTTCGTAAACTCGTAATTTCTTGGAAGCTTGGCAACCCCTCTCAATGAAAGTGCTTTTCCACAGTCATTGCCTAAGGCTACTTAAAGAGGAAACAATCCATAGAGACAAAACTGATACCTCCTTTATTTTGTCAAGTTTCAAAGAGCTACTACAAACCATGTTGGATTTAGAGTCCCAAATTTATCTATCTATATAGGAGAGAACAGAGTGAAACCTAAAAATAAAAACTGCTACTGTAAACGAGTGCTTCAAACTAGAAGAACAAAATTTGGTGAGCCAAGAGGGATTTGTGTACTGATCATTAAAACCAAGTATCATCAAGATTGAGTGAAAAAATATTTGCTGGTATTTCGGAAACTCGTTATTTCTTAGAAGCTTGGCAACCCCTCTCAATGAAAGTGCTTTTCCACAGTCTCTGCTTATGGCTAGTTGAAACGGGAACAAATCATAGAGACAAAACTGAGAACTCCTTTATTTTCTCAAGTTTCAAAGAGCTACTACAAACCATGTTGGATTTAGAGTTCCAAGTTCATCTATCTATATAGGAGAGAACAGAGTGAAACCTAAAAATAAAAACTGCTACTGAAAACGAACGCATCAACCTAGACGAACAATATTTGGTGAGTCAAGTGGGATTTGTGTACCGATCATTACCACCAAGTATCATCAAGATTGGGTGAAAAAATATTTGCTGGTATTTCAGAAACTCGTTATTTTTTAGAAGCTTGGCAACCGCTCTCAATGAATGTGCTTTTCCACAGTCTGTGCCTAGGGCTACTTGAAGAGGAAACAAACCACAGAGACAAAACTGAGGACTCTTTTATTTTGTCAAGTTTCAAAGAGCTACTGCAAACCATATTGGATTTAGAGTTCCAAATTCATCTATCTATTTATGAGAGAACAGAGTGAAACCTAAATATAAAAACTGCTACTGTAGACGAACGATTCAACCTAGAAGAACAAAATTTAGTGAGCCACGTTGGATTTGTGGACCGC
Organism: Callospermophilus lateralis; assembly: GCF_048772815.1. Taxonomy (NCBI): domain Eukaryota; kingdom Metazoa; phylum Chordata; class Mammalia; order Rodentia; family Sciuridae; genus Callospermophilus; species Callospermophilus lateralis. The sequence goes on along the minus strand of NW_027513651.1, from coordinate 14,445 downwards.
TTATCACCTCCAAGTATCATCAATATTGGGTGAAAAAAATATTTGCTGGTATTTCGGAAACTCGTAATTTCTTGGAAGCTTGGCAACCCCTCTCAATGAAAGTGCTTTCCCACAGTCATTGACTAGGGCTACTTGAAGAGGAAACAAAACATAGAGACAAAACTGAGACCTCTTTTATTTTGTCAAGTTTCCAATAGCTACTACAAATAATGTTGGATTTAGAGTTCCAAATTCATCTATCTATATAGAGAGAACATAGTGAAACGTAAAATTAAATACTGCTAGGGTAAACGAACGCTTCAACCTCAAAGAACAAAATTTCGTGAGCCAAGTGGGATTTGTGTACTTGTCATTACCACCACGTATCATCACGATTGGGTAAAAATATATTTGCTGATATTTCGAAAACTCGTAATTTCTTGGAAGCTTGGCAAACCCTTTCAATGAAAGTGCTTTTCCACAGTCTGTGCCTACGGCTACTTGCAGAGGAAAGAAACCATAGAGACAAAACTGAGAACTCCTTTATTTTTTCAAGTTTCAAAGAGCTAGTACAAACCATGATGGATTTAGAGTTCCAAATTCATCTATCTATATAGCAGAGAACAGAGTGAAACCTAAATATAAAAACTGCTACTGTAGATGAACGCTTCAACCTAGAAGAACAAAATTTGGTGAGCCAAGTGGGATTTGTGTACCGATCATTACCAGCACGAATCATCAACATTGGGTGAAAAAATTATTTGCTGGTATTTCAGAAACTTGTAATTTCTTGGAAGCTTGGCAACCCCTTTCAATGAAAGTGCTTTTCCACAGTCTCTGTTTAGGGCTACATGAAGCGGAAACAAATTATAGAGACAAAACTGAAAACTACTTTATTTTGTCAATTTTCAAAGAGCCACTACAAACCATGATGGATTTAGAGTTCCAAATTCATCTATCTATATAGCAGAGAACAGAGTGAAACCTAAACATAAAAACTGCTACTGTAGACGAACGCTTCAACCTAGAAGAACAAAATTTGGTGAGCCAAGTAGGATTTGTTTACCGATCATCACCACCAAGTATCATCAAGATTCGGTAAAAAAATATTTGCTGGTATTTCGGAAACTCGTTATTTATTAGAAGCTTGGCAACCCCTCTCAATGAAAGTGCTTTTCCACAGTAAGTGCCTAGGGCTACTTGAAGAGGAAACAATCCATATAGACCAAACTGAGAACTCCTTTATTTTGTCAAGTTTCAAAGAGCTACTGCAAACCATATTCGATTTAGAGTTCCAAATTCATGTATCTATATAGGAGAGAACAGAGTGAAACCTAAATATAAAAACTGCTACTGTAGACGAACGCTTCAACCTAGAAGAACAAAATTTTGTGAGCCAAGTGGGATTTGTGTACTTGTCATTACCACCAAGTATCATCAAGATTGGGTGAAAAAATATTTCCTGGTATTTCGGAAACTCGTTATTTCTTAGAAGCTTGGCAACCCCTCTCAATGAAAGTGCTTTTCCACAGTCTGTGCCTAGGGCTACTTGAAGAGGAAACAAACCATAGAGACAAAACTGAGAACTCCTTTATTTTTTCAAGTTTCAAAGAGCCACTACAAACCATGATGGATTTAGAGTTCCAAATTCATCTATCTATATAGCAGAGAACAGAGTGAAACCTAAACATAAAAACTGCTACTGTAGACGAACGCTTCAACCTAGAAGAACAAAATTTGGTGAGCCAAGTAGGATTTGTTTACCGATCATCACCACCAAGTATCATCAAGATTCGGTGAAAAAATATTTGCTGGTATTTCGGAAACTCGTTATTTATTAGAAGCTTGGCAACCCCTCTCAATGAAAGTGCTTTTCCACAGTAAGTGCCTAGGGCTACTGGAAGAGGAAACAATCCATATAGACCAAACTGAGAACTCCTTTATTTTGTCAAGTTTCAAAGAGCTACTGCAAACCATATTGCATTTAGAGTTCCAAATTCATCTATCTATATAGGAGAGAACAGAGTGAAACCTAAATATAAAAACTGCTACTGTAGACGAACGCTTCAACCTAGAAAAACAAAATTTGGTGAGCCAAGTGGGATTTGTGTACTTGTCATTACCACCAAGTATCATCAAGATTGGGTGAAAAAATATTTCCTGGTATTTCGGATACTCGTTATTTCTTAGAAGCTTGGACACCCCTCTCAATGAAAGTGCTTTTCCACAGTCTGTGCCTAGGGCTACTTGAAGAGGAAACAAAATATAGAGAAAAAACTGAGAACTACTTTATTTTGTCAAGTTTCAAAGAGTTACTGCAAACCATGTTGGATTTAGAGTTCCAAATTCATCTATCTATATAGGAGAGAACAGAGTGAAACCTAAATATAAAAATTGCTACTGTAGACGAATGCTTCAACCTAGAAGAACAAAATTTGGTGAGCCATGTGGGATTTGGATACCGATCATTACCACCATGTATCATCAACATTGGGTGACAAAATATTTGCTGGTATTTCGGAAACTCGTTATTTCTTGGAAGCTTCGCAACGCCTTTCATTGAAAGTGATTTTCCACAGTCTCTGCTTAGGGCAACATGAAGCGGAAACAAATCATAGAGACAAAACTGAGAACTCCTTTACTTTCTCTAGTTTCAAAGAGCTACTACAAACCATATTGGATTTAGAGTTCCAAATTCATCTATCCATATATGAGAGAACATAGTGAAACCTAAATATAAAAACTGCTACTGTAGACGAACGCTTCAACCTAGAAGAACAAAATTTGGTGAGCCAAGTGGATATTGTGGACTGATCATTACCACCAAGTGTCATCAAGATTGCTTGAAAAAATATTTGCTGGTATTTCGGAAACTCAGGATTTCTTAGAAGCTTGGCAACCCCTGTCAAAGAAAGTGCTTTTCCACAGTCACTGCTAAGGACTACTTGAAGCGGAAACAAATCATAGAGAAAAAACTGAGAACTCCTTTATTTTGTCAAGTTTCAAAGAGCTACTACAAACCAGTTTGGATTTAGAGTTCCAAATTCATCTATCCATATAGGAGAGAACAGAGTGAAACCTAAATATAAAAATTGCTACTGTAGACGAACGCTTCAACCTAGAAGAACAAAATTTGGTGAGCCAAGTGGGATTTGTGTACTAATCATCACCACCAAGTATCATCAATATTGGGTGAAAAAATATTTGCTGGTATTTCGGAAACTCGTTATTTCTTGGAAGCTTGGCAACCCATCTCAATGAAAGTGCGTATCCACCGTCTGTGCCTAGGGCTACTTGAAGAGGAAACAAACCATAGAGACAAAACAGAGAACTCCTTTATTTTTGTCAAGTTTCAAAGAGCCACTACAAACCATGTTGGATTTAGAGTTTCAAATTCATCCATCTATATAGCAGAGAACAGAGTGAAACCTAAACATAAAAACTGCTACTGTAGACGAACGTTTCAACCTAGAAGAACAAAATTTGGTGAGCCAAGTGGAATTTGTGTACTAATCATCACCACCAAGTATCATCAAGATTGGGTGAAAAAATATTTGCTGGTATTTCGGAAACTCGTAATATCTTGGAAGCTTGGCAACCCCTTTCAATGAAAGTGCTTTTCAAAAGTCTGTGCCTAGGGCTACTTGAAGAGGAAACAAACCATAGAGACAAAACTGAGAACTCCTTTATTTTGTCAAGTTTCAAAGAGCTACTACAAACCATATTGGATTTAGAGTTCCAAATTCATCTATCTATATAGCAGCGAACAGAGTGAAACCTAAACATAAAAACTGCTACTGTAGACGAACGCTTCAACCAAGAAGAACAAAATTTGGTGATCCAAGTGGGATTTCTGAACTGATCATTACCACCAAGTGTCATCAAGATTGCGTGAAAAAATATTTGCTGGTATTTCGGAAACCCGTTATTTCTTAGAAGCTTGGCAACCCCACTCAATGAAAGTGCTTTTCCACAGTCTGTTCCTAGGGTTACTTGAAGAGGAAACAAACCATTTCGACAAAACTGAGAACTCCTTTATTTTGTCAAGTTTCAAAGAGCTACTACAAACCATGTTGGATTTAGAGTTCCAAATTCATCTATCTATATAGGAGAGAACAGAGTGAAACCTAAAAATAAAAACTGCTACTGAAAACGAACGCTTCAACATAGAAGAACAAAATTTGGTGAGCCAAGGGGGATTTGTGGACTGATCATTGCCACGAAGTGTCATCAAGAATGCGTGAAAAAATATTTGCTGGTATTTCGGAAACTCGTTATTTCTTAGAAGCTTGCAACCCCACTCAAAGAAAGTGCTTTTCCACAGTCTGTTTCTAGGGGTACTTGAAGAGGAAACAAACCATAGAGACAAAACTGAGAACTCTTTTATTTGGTCAAGTTTCAAAGCGCTACTACAAACCACGTTGGATTTAGAGTTCCAAATTCATCTATCTATATAGGAGAGAACAGAGTGTAACCTAAATATAAAAACTGCTACTGTAAACGAACGCTTCAACCTAGAAGAACAAAATTTAGTGAGCCAAAGGGGATTTGTGGACTTGTCAATACCACCACGTATCATCAAGATTGGGTAAAAAAATATTTGCTGGTATTTCGGAAACTCGTAATTTCTTGGAAGCTTGTCAACCCCCCTCAATGAAAGTGCTTTTCCACAGTCTCTGCTTAGGGCTACTTGAAGCGGAAACAAATCCTAGAGACAAAACTGAGAACTCCTTTATTTTTTCAAGTTTCAAAGAGCTACTACAAACCATATTGGATTTAGAGTTCCAAATTCATCTATCTATATAGGAGAGAACAGAGTGAAACCTAAATATAAAAACTGCTACTGTAGACGAACGCTTCAACCTAGAAAAACAAAATTTGGTGAGCCAAGTGCGATTTGTGTACCGATCTTCACCACCAAGTATCATCAAGATTGGTTGAATAAATATTTGCTTTTAATTCGGAAACTCGTTATTTCTTAGAAGCTTGGCAAACCCTCTCAATGAAAGTGCGTATCCACCGTCTGTGCCTAGGGCTACTTGAAGAGGAAACAAACGATAAAGACAAAACAGAGAACTCCTTTATTTTGTCAAGTTTCAAAAAGCCACTACAAACCATGTTGGATTTAGAGTTCCAAATTCATCTATCTATATAGCAGAGAACAGAGTGAAGCCTAAAAATAAAAACTGCTACTGAAAACGAACGCTTCAACATAGAAGAATAAAATTTGGTGAGTCAAGTGGAATTTGTGAACTGATCGTAAACACCAAGTATCATCAAGATTGGGTGAATGAATATTTGCTGGTATTTCGGAAACTCGTAATATGTTGGAACCTTGGCAACAACTCTCAAGGAAAGTGCTTTTCCACAGTCACTGCTTAGGGCTACTTGAAGCGGAAACAAATCATAGAGAAAAAACTGAGAACTCCTTTATTTTGTCAAGTTTCAAAGAGCTACTACAAACCATGTTGGATTTAGAGTTCCAAATTCATCTATCTATATAGGAGAGAACAGAGTGAAACCTAAATATAAAAATTGCTACTGTAGACGAATGCTTCAACCTAGAAGAACAAAATTTGGTGAGCCAAGTAGGATTTGGATACCGATCATTACCACCATGTATCATCAACATTGGGTGACAAAATATTTGCTGGTATTTCGGAAACTCGTTATTTCTTGGAAGCTTGGCAACGCCTTTCAATGAAAGTGATTTTCCACAGTCTCTGCTTAGGGCTACATGAAGCGGAAAGAAATCATAGAGACAAAACTGAGAACTCCTTTACTTTGTCTAGTTTCAAAGAGCTACTACAAACCATATTGGATTTAGAGTTCCCAATTCATCTATCTATATAAGAGAGAACAGAGTGAAACCTAAATATAAAAACTGCTACTGTAGACGAATGCTTCAACCTAGAAGAACAAAATTTGGTGAGCCAAGTGGGATTTGTGTACCGATCTTCACCACCAAGAATCATCAAGATTGGGTGAAAAAATATTTGCTGGTAATTCGGAAACTCGTTATTTCTTAGAAGCTTGGCAACCCCTCTCAATGAAAGTGCTTTTCCACAGTCTCTGCTTAGGGCTACTTGAAGCGGAAACAAATCATAGAGACAAAACTGAGAACTCCTTTATTTTGTCAAGTTTCAAAGAGCTACTACAAACCATGTTGGATTTAGAGTTCCAAATTCATCTTTCTATATAGGAGAGAATACAGTGAAACCTAAAATAAAAACTGCACTGAAAACGAACGCTTCAACATAGACGAACAAAATTTGGTGAGTCAAGTGGTATTTTTGTACCGATCGTAAACACCATGTAACATCAAGATTGGGTGAAAAAATATTTGCTGGTATTTCGGAAACTCATAATTTCTTGGAAGCTTGGCAACCCCTCTCAATGAAAGTGCGTATCCACCGTCTGTGCCTAGGGCTTCTTGAAGAGGAAACAAACCATAGAGACAAAACAGGGAACTCCTTTATTTTGTCAAGTTTCAAAGAGCCACTACAAACCATGTTGGATTTAGAGTTCCAAATTCATCTATCTATATAGCAGAGAACAGAGTGAAACCTAAACATAAAAACTGCTACTGTGGACGAACGCTTCAACCAAGAAGAACACAATTTGGTGAGCCAAGTGGGATGCGTACTGATCATTACCACCAAGTATCATCAAGATTGGGTGAAAAAATATTCGCTGGTATTTTGGAAACTCGTTATTTCTTAGAAGCTTGGCAACCCCTCTCAATGAAAATGCTTTTCCACACTCTGTACCTAGGGCTACTTGAAGAGGAAACAAACCATAGAGACAAAACAGAGACCTCCTTTATTTTGTCAAGGTTCAAAGAGCCACTACAAACCATGTTGGATTTAGAGTTTCAAATTCATCTATCTGTATAGCAGAGAACAGAGTGAAACCTAAACATAAAAACTGCTACTGTAGACGAACGCTTCAACCAAGAAGAACAAAATTTGGTGATCCAAGTGGGATTTGTGAACTGATCATTACCACCAAGTATCATCAAGATTGAGTGAAAAAATATTTGCTGGTATTTCGGAAACTCGTAATTTGTTGGAACCTTGGCAACCCCTCTCAAGGAAAGTGCTTTTCCACAGTCACTGCTTAGGGCTACTTGAAGTGGAAACAAATCATAGAGACAAAACTGAGAACTGCTTTATTTTGTCAAGTTTAAAGAGCTACTACAAACCATTTTGGATTTAGAGTTCCAAATTCATCTATCCATATAAGAGAGAACAGAGTGAAACCTAAATATAAAAATTGCTACTCTAGACGAACGCTTCAACCTAGAAGAACAAAATTTGTTGAGCCAAGTGGGATTTGTATACTAATCATCACCACCAAGTATCATCAAGATTGGGTGAAAAAATATGCTGGTATTTCGGAAAATCCTTATTTCTAAGAAGCTTGGCAACCCCTCTCAATGAAAGTGCTTTTCCACAGTCTGTGCCTAGGGCTACTTGAAGAGGAAACAAACCATAGAGACAAAACTGAGAACTCCTTTATTTTATCAAGTTTCAAAGAGCTACTACAAACCATATTGAATTTAGAGTTCCAAATTCATCTATCTATATAGGAGAGAACAGAGTAAAACCTAAATATAAAAACTGCTACTGTAGACGAACGCTTCAACCTAGAAGAACAAAATTTGGTTAGCCAAGTGGGATTTGTGTACTGATCATTACCACCAAGAGTCATCAACATTGCGTGAAAAAATATTTGCTGGAATTTCGGAAACTCGTTATTTCTTAGAAGTTTGGCAACCCCACTCAATGAAAGTGCTTTTCCACAGTCTGTTCCTAGGGGTACTTTAAAAGGAAACAAACCATAGAGACAAAACTGAGAACTCCTTTATTTTGTCAAGTTTCAAAGAGCTACTACAAACCATGTTGGATTTAGAGTTCCAAATTCATCTATCTATATAGGAGAGAACAGAGGGAAACCTAAATATAAAAACTGCTACTGTAAACGAACGCTTCAAACAGGAAGAACAAAATTTGGTGAGTCAAGTGGGATTTCTGTACCCATCGGAAACACCATGTATCATCAAGTTTGGGTGAAAAAATATTTGCTGGTATTTCGGAAACTCGTAATTTCTTGGAAGCTGGGTAACCACTCTCAATGAAAGTGTGTATCCACCGTCTGTGCCTAGGGCTACTTGAAGAGGAAACAAGCCATAGAGACAAAACAGAGTACTCATTTATTTTGTCAAGTTTCAAAGAGCCACTGCAAACCATGTTGGATTTAGAGTTCCAAATTCATCTATCTATAAAGCAGAGAACAGAGTGAAACCTAAACATAAAAACGGCTACTGTAGACGAACGCTTCAACCAAGAAGAACAAAATTTGGTGATCCAAGTGGGATTTGTGAACTGATCATTACCACCAAGTATCATCAAGATTGGGTGAAAAAATATTTGCTGGTATTTCGGAAACTCGGGATTTCTTAGAAGCTTGGCAACCCCTCTCAAGGAAAGTGCTTTTCCACAGTCACTGCTAAGGACTACTTGAAGCGGAAACAAATCATAGAGAAAAAACTGAGAACTCCTTTAATTTGTCAAGTTTCAAAGAGCTACTACAAACAATGTTGGATTTAGAGTTCCAAATTCATCTATCCATATAGGAGAGAACAGAGTGAAACCTAAATATAAAAATTGCTACTGTAGACGAACGCTTCAACCTAGAATAACAAAATTTGGTGAGCCAAGTGGGATTTGTGTACTAATCATAACCACCAAGTATCATCAAGATTGGGTGAAAAAATATTTGCTGGTATTTCGGAAACTCGTTATTTCTTGGAAGCTTGGCAACCCATCTCAATGAAAGTGCGTATCCACCGTCTGTGCCTAGGGCTACTTGAAGAGGAAACAAACCATAGAGACAAAACAGAGAACTCCTTTATTTTTGTCAAGTTTCAAAGAGCCACTACAAACCATGTTGGATTTAGAGTTCCAAATTCATCTATCTATATAGCAGAGAACAGAGTGCAACCTAAACATAAAAACTGCTACTGTAGACGAACGCTTCAACCAAGAAGAACAAAATTTGGTGATCCAAGTGGGATTTGTGAACTGATCATTACCACCAAGTGTCATCAAGATTGCGTGAAAGAATATTTGCTGGTATTTCGGAAACTCGTTATTTCTTAGAAGCTTGGCAACCCCACTCAATGAAAGTGCTTTTCCAGAGTCTGTTCCTAGGGGTACTTGAAGAGGAAACAAACCATAGAGACAAAACTGAGAACTCCTTTATTTTGTCAAGTTTCAAAGAGCTACTACAAACCATGTTGGATTTAGAGTTCCAAATTCATCTATCTATATAGGAGAGAAGAGAGTGAAACCTAAACATAAAAACTGCTACTGTAAACGAACGCTTCAAACTAGAAGAACAAAATTTGCTGAGCCAAGTGGGATTTGTGGACTTGTCAATACCACCACGTATCATCAAGTTTGGGTTACAAAATATTGGCTGGTATTTCGGAAACTCGTAATTTCTTGGAAGCTTGGCAACCCCTTTCAATGAAAGTGCTTTTCCACAGTCTCTGCTTAGGGCTACATGAAGCGGAAACAAATCATAGAGACAAAATTGAGAACTCTTTTACTTTCTCTAGTTTCAAAGAGCTACTACAAACCATTTTGGATTTAGAGTTCCAAATTCATCTATCCATATATGAGAGAACATAGTGTAACATAAATATAAAAACAGCTACTGTAGACGAACGCTTCAACGTAGAAGAACAAAATTTGGTGAGCCAAGTGGGATTAGTGTACCGATCGTAAACACCAAGTATCATCAAGATTGGGTGAAAAAATATTTGCTGGTATATCGGATACTCGTAAATTCTTGGAAGCTTGGCAACCCCTCTCAATGAAAGTGCGTATCCACCATCTGTGCCTAGGGCTACTTGAAGAGGAAACAAACCATAGAGACAAAACAGAGAACTCCTTTATTTTGTCAAGTTTCTAAGAGCCACTACAAACCATGTTGGATTTAGAGTTCCAAATTCATCTATCTATATAGCAGAGAATAGAGTGAAACCTAAACATAAAAACTGCTACTGTAGACGAACGCTTCAACCAAGAAGAACAAAATTTGGTGATCCAAGTGGGATTTGTGAAATGATCATTACCACCAAGTATCATCAAGGTTGGATGAAAAAATATTTGCTGGTATTTGGGAAACTCGTAATTTGTTGGATCCTTGGCAACCCCTCTCAAGGAATGTGCTTTTCAACAGTCACTGCTTAGGGCTACTTGAAGCGGAAACAAATCATAGAGACAAAACTGAGAACTGCTTTATTTTGTCAAGTTTAAAGAGCTACTACAAACCATTTTGGATTTAGAGTTCCAAATTCATCTATCCATATAAGAGAGAACAGAGTGAAACCTAAATATAAAAATTGCTACTCTAGACGAACGCTTCAACCTAGAAGAACAAAATTTGTTGAGCCAAGTGGGATTTGTATACTAATCATCACCACCAAGTATCATCAAGATTGGGTGAAAAAATATGCTGGTATTTCGGAAAATCCTTATTTCTAAGAAGCTTGGCAACCCCTCTCAATGAAAGTGCTTTTCCACAGTCTGTGCCTAGGGCTACTTGAAGAGGAAACAAACCATAGAGACAAAACTGAGAACTCCTTTATTTTATCAAGTTTCAAAGAGCTACTACAAACCATATTGAATTTAGAGTTCCAAATTCATCTATCTATATAGGAGAGAACAGAGTAAAACCTAAATATAAAAACTGCTACTGTAGACGAACGCTTCAACCTAGAAGAACAAAATTTGGTGAGCCAAGTGGGATTTGTGTACTGATCATTACCACCAAGAGTCATCAACATTGCGTGAAAAAATATTTGCTGGAATTTCGGAAACTCGTTATTTCTTAGAAGTTTGGCAACCCCACTCAATGAAAGTGCTTTTCCACAGTCTGTTCCTAGGGGTACTTTAAAAGGAAACAAACCATAGAGACAAAACTGAGAACTCCTTTATTTTGTCAAGTTTCAAAGAGCTACTACAAACCATGTTGGATTTAGAGTTCCAAATTCATCTATCTATATAGGAGAGAACAGAGGGAAACCTAAATATAAAAACTGCTACTGTAAACGAACGCTTCAAACAGGAAGAACAAAATTTGGTGAGTCAAGTGGGATTTCTGTACCCATCGGAAACACCATGTATCATCAAGTTTGGGTGAAAAAATATTTGCTGGTATTTCGGAAACTCGTAATTTCTTGGAAGCTGGGTAACCACTCTCAATGAAAGTGTGTATCCACCGTCTGTGCCTAGGGCTACTTGAAGAGGAAACAAGCCATAGAGACAAAACAGAGAACTCCTTTATTTTGTCAAGTTTCAAAGAGCCACTGCAAACCATGTTGGATTTAGAGTTCCAAATTCATCTATCTATAAAGCAGAGAACAGAGTGAAACCTAAACATAAAAACGGCTACTGTAGACGAACGCTTCAACCAAGAAGAACAAAATTTGGTGATCCAAGTGGGATTTGTGAACTGATCATTACCACCAAGTATCATCAAGATTGGGTGAAAAATATTTGCTGGTATTTCGGAAACTCGGGATTTCTTAGAAGCTTGGCAACCCCTCTCAAGGAAAGTGCTTTTCCACAGTCACTGCTAAGGACTACTTGAAGCGGAAACAAATCATAGAGAAAAAACTGAGAACTCCTTTAATTTGTCAAGTTTCAAAGAGCTACTACAAACAATGTTGGATTTAGAGTTCCAAATTCATCTATCCATATAGGAGAGAACAGAGTGAAACCTAAATATAAAAATTGCTACTGTAGACGAACGCTTCAACCTAGAATAACAAAATTTGGTGAGCCAAGTGGGATTTGTGTACTAATCATAACCACCAAGTATCATCAAGATTGGGTGAAAAAATATTTGCTGGTATTTCGGAAACTCGTTATTTCTTGGAAGCTTGGCAACCCATCTCAATGAAAGTGCGTATCCACCGTCTGTGCCTAGGGCTACTTGAAGAGGAAACAAACCATAGAGACAAAACAGAGAACTCCTTTATTTTTGTCAAGTTTCAAAGAGCCACTACAAACCATGTTGGATTTAGAGTTCCAAATTCATCTATCTATATAGCAGAGAACAGAGTGCAACCTAAACATAAAAACTGCTACTGTAGACGAACGCTTCAACCAAGAAGAACAAAATTTGGTGATCCAAGTGGGATTTGTGAACTGATCATTACCACCAAGTGTCATCAAGATTGCGTGAAAGAATATTTGCTGGTATTTCGGAAACTCGTTATTTCTTAGAAGCTTGGCAACCCCACTCAATGAAAGTGCTTTTCCAGAGTCTGTTCCTAGGGGTACTTGAAGAGGAAACAAACCATAGAGACAAAACTGAGAACTCCTTTATTTTGTCAAGTTTCAAAGAGCTACTACAAACCATGTTGGATTTAGAGTTCCAAATTCATCTATCTATATAGGAGAGAAGAGAGTGAAACCTAAACATAAAAACTGCTACTGTAAACGAACGCTTCAAACTAGAAGAACAAAATTTGCTGAGCCAAGTGGGATTTGTGGACTTGTCAATACCACCACGTATCATCAAGTTTGGGTTACAAAATATTGGCTGGTATTTCGGAAACTCGTAATTTCTTGGAAGCTTGGCAACCCCTTTCAATGAAAGTGCTTTTCCACAGTCTCTGCTTAGGGCTACATGAAGCGGAAACAAATCATAGAGACAAAATTGAGAACTCTTTTACTTTCTCTAGTTTCAAAGAGCTACTACAAACCATTTTGGATTTAGAGTTCCAAATTCATCTATCCATATATGAGAGAACATAGTGTAACATAAATATAAAAACAGCTACTGTAGACGAACGCTTCAACGTAGAAGAACAAAATTTGGTGAGCCAAGTGGGATTAGTGTACCGATCGTAAACACCAAGTATCATCAAGATTGGGTGAAAAAATATTTGCTGGTATATCGGATACTCGTAAATTCTTGGAAGCTTGGCAACCCCTCTCAATGAAAGTGCGTATCCACCATCTGTGCCTAGGGCTACTTGAAGAGGAAACAAACCATAGAGACAAAACAGAGAACTCCTTTATTTTGTCAAGTTTCTAAGAGCCACTACAAACCATGTTGGATTTAGAGTTCCAAATTCATCTATCTATATAGCAGAGAATAGAGTGAAACCTAAACATAAAAACTGCTACTGTAGACGAACGCTTCAACCAAGAAGAACAAAATTTGGTGATCCAAGTGGGATTTGTGAAATGATCATTACCACCAAGTATCATCAAGGTTGGATGAAAAAATATTTGCTGGTATTTGGGAAACTCGTAATTTGTTGGATCCTTGGCAACCCCTCTCAAGGAATGTGCTTTTCAACAGTCACTGCTTAGGGCTACTTGAAGCGGAAACAAATCATAGAGACAAAACTGAGAACTGCTTTATTTTGTCAAGTTTAAAGAGCTACTACAAACCATTTTGGATTTAGAGTTCCAAATTCATCTATCCATATAAGAGAGAACAGAGTGAAACCTAAATATAAAAATTGCTACTCTAGACGAACGCTTCAACCTAGAAGAACAAAATTTGTTGAGCCAAGTGGGATTTGTATACTAATCATCACCACCAAGTATCATCAAGATTGGGTGAAAAAATATGCTGGTATTTCGGAAAATCCTTATTTCTAAGAAGCTTGGCAACCCCTCTCAATGAAAGTGCTTTTCCACAGTCTGTGCCTAGGGCTACTTGAAGAGGAAACAAACCATAGAGACAAAACTGAGAACTCCTTTATTTTATCAAGTTTCAAAGAGCTACTACAAACCATATTGAATTTAGAGTTCCAAATTCATCTATCTATATAGGAGAGAACAGAGTAAAACCTAAATATAAAAACTGCTACTGTAGACGAACGCTTCAACCTAGAAGAACAAAATTTGGTGAGCCAAGTGGGATTTGTGTACTGATCATTACCACCAAGAGTCATCAACATTGCGTGAAAAAATATTTGCTGGAATTTCGGAAACTCGTTATTTCTTAGAAGTTTGGCAACCCCACTCAATGAAAGTGCTTTTCCACAGTCTGTTCCTAGGGGTACTTTAAAAGGAAACAAACCATAGAGACAAAACTGAGAACTCCTTTATTTTGTCAAGTTTCAAAGAGCTACTACAAACCATGTTGGATTTAGAGTTCCAAATTCATCTATCTATATAGGAGAGAACAGAGGGAAACCTAAATATAAAAACTGCTACTGTAAACGAACGCTTCAAACAGGAAGAACAAAATTTGGTGAGTCAAGTGGGATTTCTGTACCCATCGGAAACACCATGTATCATCAAGTTTGGGTGAAAAAATATTTGCTGGTATTTCGGAAACTCGTAATTTCTTGGAAGCTGGGTAACCACTCTCAATGAAAGTGTGTATCCACCGTCTGTGCCTAGGGCTACTTGAAGAGGAAACAAG